>NC_091226.1:7178173-7207005 GCF_040958095.1 Procambarus clarkii
GTGTTGGGACAGTGGTGAGAGTGGTGTGTGACAGTGGTGGAGAGTGTGTGTGTGACAGGGTGGAGAGTGGTGTGTGTGACAGTGGTGGAGAGTGGTGTGTGACAGTGGTGGGAGTGGTGTGTGTGACAGTGGTGGAGAGTGGTGTGTGACAGTGGTGGGAGTGTGTGTGTGACAGTGGTGGGAGTGGTGTGTGGACAGTGGTGGAGAGTGGTGTGTGACAGTGGTGGAGAGTGGGTGTGTGACAGTGGTGGGAGAGTGTGTGTGACAGTGGTGGAGAGTGGTGTGTGACAGTGGGGGAGTGGTGTGTGACAGTGGTGGAGAGTGGTGTGTGACAGTGGTGGAGAGTGGTGTGTGACAGTGGTGGAGAGTGGTTGTGTGACAGTGGTGGAGAGTGGTGTGTGACAGTGGTGGAGAGTGGTGTGTGACAGTGGTGGGGAGTGGTGTGTGTGACAGTGGTGGAGAGTGTGTGTGTGACAGTGGTGGAGAGTGGTGTGTGACAGTGGGGAGTGTGTGTGTGACAGTGGTGGAAGTGTGTGTGACAGTGGTGGAGAGTGGTGTGTGACAGTGGTGGGGAGTGGTGTGTGACAGTGGTGGAGAGGGGTGTGTGACAGTGGTGGAGAGTGGTGTGTGACAGTGGTGGAGGGGTGTGTGACAGTGGTGGGGAGTGGTGTGTGACAGTGGTGGAGAGTGGTGTGTGACAGTGTGGAGAGTGGTGTGTGGCAGTGGTGGGAGAGTGGTGTGTGACAGTGGTGGGGAGTGGTGTGTGTGACAGTGGTGGAGAGTGGTGTGTGTGACAGTGGTGGAGAGTGGGTGTGTGACAGTGGTGGAGAGTGGTGTGTGGACAGTGGTGGAGAGTGGTGGTGTGACAGTGGTAGAGTGGTGTGGTGACAGTGGTGGGAGTGGTGTGTGTGACAGTGGTGGAGAGTGGTGGTGGCAGTGGTGGGAGTGGTGTGTGACAGTGGTGGGAGTGGTGTGTGTGACAGTGGTGGAGAGTGGTGTGTGACAGTGGTGGGGAGTGTGTGTGTGACAGTGGTGGAGAGTGGTGTGTGACAGTGGTGGGGAGTGGTGTGTGACAGTGGTGGAGAGTGGTGTGTGACAGTGGTGGGGAGTGGTGTGTGTGACAGTGGTGGAGAGTGGTGTGTGACAGTGGTGGAGAGTGGTGTGTGACAGTGGTGGGGAGTGGTGTGTGTGACAGTGGTGGAGAGTGGTGTGTGACAGTGGTGGAGAGTGGTGTGTGACAGTGGTGGGGAGTGGTGTGTGTGACAGTGGTGGAGAGTGGTGTGACAGTGGTGGAGAGTGTGTGTGACAGTGGTGGGGAGTGGTGTACAATACAATACAATACAATTTTATTTAGGTAAGGTACATACATACAATAAATTTTTACAAGGATTGGTTGACTTATAGGTAGAGCTAGTACATACAATGCCTAAAGCCACTATTACTCAAAGCGTTTCGGGCATATATGTTGTGTGTGACAGTGGTGGAGAGTGGTGTGTGTGACAGTGGGGGAGTGTGTGTGTGACAGTGTGGAGAGTGGTGTGTGACAGTGGTGGAGAGTGGTGTGACAGTGGGGAGAGTGGTGTTGTGTGTGACAGTGGTGGAGAGTGGTGTGTGACAGTGGGGGAGTGGTGTGTGTGACAGTGGTGGAGAGCGGTGTGTGTGACAGTGGTGGAGAGTGGTGTGTGACAGTGGTGGGGAGTGGTGTGTGTGACAGTGGTGGAGAGTGGTGTGTGACAGTGGTGGAGAGTGGTGTGTGCAGTGGTGGGGAGTGGTGTGTGTGGACAGTGGTGAGGAGTGGTGTGTGTGACAGTGGTGGAGAGCGGTGTGTGTGACAGTGGTGGAGAGTGGTGTGTGACAGTGGAGGAGAGTGGAGTGTGGCATTGGTGGGGAGTGGTGTGTGACAGTGTGGGGAGTGGTGTGTGTGACAGTGGTGGAGAGTGGTGTGTGACAGTGGAGGAGAGTGGTGTGTGATAGTGGTGGAGAGTATGTGTGACAGTGGTAGGAAGTGGTGTGTGTGCAGTGGTGGAGAGTGGTGTGTGACAGTGGTGGAGAGTGGTGTGTGACAGTGGTGGGAGTGGTGATATGACAGTGGTGGAGAGTGGTGTGTGACAGTGGTGGGGAGTGGTGTGTGACAGTGGTGGAGAGTGGTGTGTGACAGTGGTGGAGAGTGGTGTGTGACAGTGGTAGGGAGTGGTGTGTGTGACAGTGGTGGGGAGTGGTGTGTGACAGTGGTGGAGAGTGGGTGTGTGACAGTGATGGAGAGTAGTGTGTGACAGTGGTGGAGAGTGGTGTTGTGACAGTGGTGGAGAGTGGTGTGTGACAGTGGTGGGGAGTGGTGTGTGACAGTGGTGGAGAGTGGTGTGTGGCAGTGGGGGGAGTGGTGTGTGACAGTGGTGGAGAGTGGTGTGTGACAGTGGTGGAGAGTGTGTGTGACAGTGGTGGAGAGTGGTGTGTGACAGTGGTGGGGAGTGGTGTGTGTGACAGTGGTGGAAGTGGTGTGTGTGACAGTGGTGGAGAGTGGTGTGTGTGACAGTGATGGAGAGTGGTGTGTGACAGTGGTGGAGAGTGGTGTGTGTAGTGGTGGAGAGTGGTGTGTGACAGTGGTGGAGAGTGTGGTGTGTGACAGTGGTGGAGAGTGGTGTGTGACAGTGGGGAGAGTGGTGTGTGACAGTGGTGGAGAGTGGGTGTGGCAGTGGTGGGGAATGGTGTGTGTGACAGTGGTGGAGAGTGGTGTGTGACAGTGGTGGAGAGTGGTGTGTGACAGTGGTGGAGAGCGGAGTGTGGCAGTGGTGGGAGTGGTGTGTGTGACAGAGGTGGAGAGTGGTGTGTGACAGTGGTGGAGAGTGGTGTGACAGTGGTGATGGTGACAGTGGTGGAGAGTGGTGTGTGACAGTGGTGGGAGTGGTGTGTGGACAGTGGTGGGAGTGGTGTGTGTGACAGTGGTGGAGAGTGGTGTGTGGACAGTGTGAGAGTGTGTGTGACAGGTGGAGAGTGGTGTGTGACAGTGGTGGAGAGTGGTGTGTGACAGGGTGGGGAGTGGTGTGTGACAGTGGTGGGAGTGGTGTGTGACAGTGGTGGAGAGTGGTGTGGCAGTGGTGGGGAGTGGTGTGTGACAGTGGGGAGAGTGGTGTGTGACAGTGGTGGAGAGTGGTGTGTGACAGTGGTGGAGAGTGGTGTGTGACAGTGGTGGGAGTGGTGTGTGACAGTGGTGGGAAGTGGTGTGTGGACAGTGGTGGAGAGTGGTGTGTGACAGTGATGGAGAGTGGTGTGTGACAGTGGTGGAGAGTGGTGTGTGACAGTGGTGGAGAGTGGTGTGTGACAGTGGTGGAGAGTGTGTGTGTGACAGTGGTGGAGAGTGGTGTGTGACAGTGGTGGAGAGTGGTGTGTGGACAGTGGTGGAGAGTGGAGTGTGGCAGTGGTGGGGAATGTTGTGTGTGACAGTGGTGGAGAGTGGTGTGTGACAGTGGTGGAGAGTGGTGTGTGACAGTGGTGGAGAGTGGAGTTGGCAGTGGTGGGGAGTGGTGGTGTGACAGAGGTGGAGAGTGGTGTGTGACAGTGGTGGAGAGTGGTGTGTGACAGTGGTGGAGAGTGGTGTGTGACAGTGGTGGGAGTGGTGTGTGTGACAGTGGTGGAGAGTGGTGTGTGACAGTGGTGGAGAGTGGTGTGTGTGACAGTGGTGGAGAGTGGTGTGTGACAGTGGTGGGAGTGGTGTGTGTGACAGTGGTGGAGAGTGGTGTGTGACAGTAGTGGGGAGTGGTGTGTGTGACAGTGGTGGAGAGTGGTGTGTGATAGAGGTGGGGAGTGGTGTGTGTGACAGTTGTGGAGAGTGGTGTGTGACATGGTGGGGAGTGGTGTGTGTGACAGTGGTGGAGAGTGGTGTGTGTGACAGTGGTGGAGAGTGGGTGTGTGACAGTGGTGGAGAGTGTGTGTGATAGTGGTGGGGAGTGGTGTGTGTGACAGTTATGGAGAGTGGTGTGTGACAGTGGTGGGGAGTGGTGTGTGTGTCAGTGGTGGAGAGTGGTGTGTGTGACAGTGGTGGAGAGTGGTGTGTGACAGTGGTGGAGAGTTGTGTGTGACAGTGGTGGAGAGTGTGTGTGACAGTGGTGGAGAGTGGTGTGTGACAGTGGTGGAGAGTGGTGTGTGACAGTGGTGGAGAGTGGTGTGTGACAGTGGTGGAGAGTGGTGTGTGTGACAGTGGTGGGCGTGGTGTGTGGACAGTGGTGGAGAGTGGTGTGTGACAGTGGTGGAGAGTGGTGTGTGTGACAGTGGTGGAGAGTGGTGTGTGTGACAGTGGTGAGAGTGTGTGTGACAGTGGTGGGGAGTGGTGTGTGTGACAGTGTGGAGAGTGGTGTGTGCAGTGGTGGGAGTGGTGTGTGACAGTGGTGGGAGTGGTGTGTGTGACAGTGGTGGAGAGTGGTGTGTGACAGTGGTGGGAGGGTGTGTGACAGTGGTGGAGAGTGGTGTGTGACAGTGGTGGGAGTGGTGTGTGTGACAGTGGTGGAGAGTGGTGTGTGTGACAGTGGTGAGGGAGTGGTGTGTGTGACAGTGGTGGGAGAGTGTGTGTGTGACAGTGGTGGAGAGTGGTGTGTGATAGGGTGGGAGTGGTGTGTGTGACAGTTGGTGGAGAGTGTGTGTGACATGTGGGGAGAGTGGTGTGTGACAGTGGTGGAGAGTGGGTGTGTGACAGTGGTGGGAAGTGGTGTGTGTGACAGTGGTGGAGAGTGGTCTGTGACAGTGGTGGGGAGTGGTGTACAATACAATACAATACAAATTTATTTAGGTAGATAAATACAATAAATTTTTACAAGGATTGGTTGACTTATAGGTAGAGCTAGTACATACAATGCCTAAAGCCACTATTACGCAAAGCGTTTCGGGAATATGTGTGTGTGTGACAATGGTGGAGAGTGGTGTGTGACAGTGTGGGGAGTGGTGTGTGTGACAGTGGGGAGAGTGGTGTGTGTGACAGTGGTGGAGAGTGGTGTGTGACAGTGGTGGAGAGTGGTGTGTGACAGTGGTGGAGAGTGGTGTTTGACAGTAGTGGGGAGTGGTGTGTGTGACAGTGGTGGAGAGTGTGTGACAGTGGTGGAGAGGTGTGTGACAGTGGTGGAGAGTGGTGTGTGACAGTGGCGACAGTGGTGTGTGACAGGTGGAGAGTGGTGTGTGACAGTGGTGGAGAGTGGTGTGTGACAGTGGTGGAGAGTGGTGTGTGACAGTGGTGGAGAGTGGTGTGTGTGTGACAGTGGTGGAGAGTGGTGTTGTGACAGTGGTGGGGAGGTGTGTGTGACAGTGGTGGAGAGCGGTGTGTGTGACAGTGGTGGAGAGTGGTGTGTGACAGTGGGGGGGTGGGTGTGTGACAGTGGTGGAGAGTGGTGTGTGACAGTGGTGGAGAGTGGTGTGGCAGTGGTGGGGAGTGGTGTGTGTGGCAGTGGTGAGGAGTGGTGTGTGTGACAGTGGTGGAGAGCGGTGTGTGTGACAGTGGTGGAGAGTGGTGTGTGACAGTGGAGGAGAGTGGAGTGTGGCATTGGTGGGGAGTGGTGTGTGACAGTGGGGGAGTGGTGTGTGTGACAGTGGTGGAGAGTGGTGTGTGACAGTGGAGGAGAGTGGTGTGTGATAGTGGTGGAGAGTAGTGTGGACAGTGGTAGGAAGTGGTAGTGTGGCAGTGGTGGAGAGTGGTGTGTGACAGTGGTGGAGAGTGGTGTGTGACAGTGGTGGGGAGTGGTGATAGACAGTGGTGGAGAGTGGTGTGTGACAGTGGGGGGAGTGGGTGTGTGACAGTGGTGGAGAGTGGTGTGTGACAGTGGTGGAGAGGTGTGTGACAGTGGTAGGAGTGGTGTGTGTGACAGTGGTGGGGAGTGGTGTGTGTGACAGTGGTGGAGAGTGGTGTGTGACAGTGGTGGGGAGTGGTGATATGACAGTGTGGAGATGGTGTGTGACAGTGGTGGGAGGGTGTGTGTGACAGTGGTGGAGAGTGGTGTGTGACAGTGGTGGAGAGTGGTGTGTGACAGTGGGGGGAGTGGGTGTGACAGTGGTGGGAGTGGTGTATGTGACAGTGGTGGAGAGTGGTGTGTGGCAGTGGTGGGGAGTGGTGTGTGACAGTGGTGGAGAGTGGTGTGTGACAGTGGTGGAGAGTGGTGTGTGACAGTGGTGGAGAGTGGTGTGTGTGACAGTGGTGGAGAGTGGTGTGTGACAGTGGTGGAGAGTTGTGTGTGACAGTGGTGGAGAGTGGTGTGTGACACTAGTGGGGAGTGGTGTGTGTGACAGTGGTGGAGAGTGGTGTGTGACAGTGGTGGAGAGTGGTGTGTGACAGTGGTGGAGAGTGGTGTGTGTGGCAGTGGTGAGGAGTGTGTGTGTGACAGTGGTGGAGAGCGGTGTGTGTGACAGTGGTGGAGAGTGGTGTGTGACAGTGGAGAGAGTGAGTGTGGCATTGGTGGGGAGTGGTGTGTGACAGTGGTGGGGAGTGGTGTGTGTGACAGTGGTGGAGAGTGGTGTGTGACAGTGGAGGAGAGTGGTGTGTGATAGTGGTGGAGAGTAGTGTGTGACAGTGGTAGGAAGTGGTGTGTGTGGCAGTGGTGGAGAGTGGTGTGTGACAGTGGTGGAGAGTGGTGTGTGACAGTGGTGGGGAGTGGTGATATGACAGTGGTGGAGAGTGGTGTGTGACAGGGGGGAGTGGTGTGTGTGAAAGTGGTGGAGAGTGGTGTGTGACAGTGGTGGAGAGTGGTGTGTGACAGTGGTAGGGAGTGGTGTGTGACAGTGGTGGGGAGTGGTGTGTGTGACAGTGGTGGGGAGTGGTGTGTGTGACAGTGATGGAGAGTAGTGTGTGACAGTGGTGGAGAGTGGTGTGTGACAGTGGTGGAGAGTGGTGTGTGACAGTGGTGGGGAGTGGTGTGTGACAGTGGGGGGAGTGGTGTATGTGACAGTGGTGGAGAGTGGTGTGTGGCAGTGGGGGAGTGGTGTGTGACAGTGGTGGAGAGTGTGTGTGTGACAGTGGTGGAGAGTGGTGTGTGACAGTGGTGGAGAGTGGTGTGTGACAGTGGTGGGGAGTGGTGTGTGTGACAGTGGTGGGAAGTGGTGTGTGTGACAGTGGTGGAGAGTGGTGTGTGTGACAGTGATGGAGAGTGGTGTGACAGTGGTGGAGAGTGGTGTGGACAGTGTTGGAGAGTGGTGTGTGACAGTGGTGGAGAGTTGTGTGTGTGACAGTGGTGGAGAGTGGTGTGTGACAGTGGTGGGGAGTGGTGTGTGACAGTGGTGGAGAGTGGAGTGTGGCAGTGGTAGGGAATGGTGTGTGACAGTGGTGGAGAGTGGTGTGTGACAGTGGTGGAGAGTGGTGTGTGACAGTGGTGGAGAGTGGAGTGTGGCAGTGGTGGGGAGTGGTGTGTGTGACAGAGGTGGAGAGTGGTGTGTGTGACAGTGGTGGAGAGTGGTGTGTGACAGTGGTGGAGAGTGGTGTGTGACAGTGGTGGAGAGTGGTGTGTGACAGTGGTGGGGAGTGGTGTGTGTGACAGTGGTGGGGAGTGGTGTGTGTGACAGTGGTGGAGAGTGGTGTGTGTGACAGTGATGGAGAGTAGTGTGTGACAGTGGTGGAGAGTGGTGTGTGACAGTGGGGAGAGTGGTGTGTGACAGTGGTGGGGAGTGGTGTGTGACAGTGGTGGGGAGTGGTGTATGTGACAGTGTGGGGAGTGGTGGTGACAGTGAAAGTGGTGTGTGACAGTGGTGGAGAGTGGTGTGTGACAGTGGTGGAGAGTGGTGTGTGACAGTGGTGGGGAGTGGTGTGTGACAGTGGGGGGTGTGTGGACATGGTGGGAGTGGTGTGTGACAGGGGAGAGTGGTGTGTGTGACAGTGGTGGAGAGTGGTGTGTGACAGTGGTGGAGAGTGGTGTGTGACAGTGGTGGAGAGTGGTGTGTGACAGTGGTGGAGAGTGGTGTGTGACAGGTGGAGAGTGGTGTGTGACAGTGGTGGAGAGTGGTGTGTGACAGTGGTGGAGAGTGGTGTGTGACAGTGGTGGGAGTGGTGTGTGTGACAGTGGTGGAGAGTGGTGTGTGTGACAGTGGTGAGAGTGGTGTGTGACAGTGGTGGAGAGTGGGTGTGTGACAGTGGTGAGAGTGGTGTGTGACAGTGGTGGGAGTGTGTGTGTGACAGTGGTGGAGAGTGGTGTGTGCAGTGGTGGGAGTGGTGTGTGACAGTGGTGGGGAGTGGTGTGTGTGACAGTGGTGGAGAGTGGTGTGTGACAGTGGTGGGGAGTGGTGTGTGTGACAGTGGTGGAGAGTGGTGTGTGACAGTGGTGGGGAGTGGTGTGTGTGACAGTGGTGGAGAGTGGTGTGTGACAGTGGTGGGGAGTGGTGTGTGACAGTGTGGAGAGTGGTGTGTGACAGTGGTGGAGAGTGGTGTGTGACAGTGGTGGGAGTGGTGTGTGTGACAGTGGTGGAGAGTGGTGTGTGTGACAGTGATGGAGAGTGGTGTGTGACAGTGGGAGTGGTGTGTGTGGTGGTGGTGTGGTGTGTGACAGTGGTGGAGAGTGGTGTGTGTGACAGTGGTGGAGAGTGGTGTGTGACAGTGGGGAGTGGTGTGTGTGACAGTGGTGGAGAGTGGTGTGTGACAGTGGTGGAGAGTGGTGTGTGACAGTGGTGGAGAGTGGAGTGTGGCAGTGGTGGGGAATGGTGTGTGTGACAGTGGTGGAGAGTGGTGTGTGACAGTGGTGGGAGTGGTGTGTGACAGTGGTGGAGAGTGGAGTGTGGCAGTGGTGGGGAGTGGTGTGTGTGACAGAAGTGGAGAGTGGTGTGTGTGACAGTGGTGGAGAGTGGTGTGTGACAGTGGTGGAGAGTGGTGTGTGACAGTGGTGGGGAGTGGTGTGTGTGACAGTGGTGGAGAGTGGTGTGTGACAGTGGTGAGAGTGTGTGTGTGACAGTGGTGGAGAGTGGTGTGTGACAGTGGTGGGAGTGGTGTGTGTGACAGTGGTGGAGAGTGGTGTGTGACAGTGGTGGGGAGTGGTGTGTGTGACAGTGGTGGAGAGTGGTGTGTGATAGAGGTGGGGAGTGGTGTGTGTGACAGTTGTGGAGAGTGGTGTGTGACATTGGTGGGGAGTGGTGTGTGTGACAGTGGTGGAGAGTGGTGTGTGTGACAGTGGTGGAGAGTGGTGTGTGTGACAGTGGTGGAGAGTGGTGTGTGATAGTGGTGGGGAGTGGTGTGTGTGACAGTTGTGGAGAGTGGTGTGTGACAGTAGTGGGGAGAGTGGTGGTACATACATACAATAAATTTTTACAAGGATTGGTTGATTTATAGGTAGAGCTAGTACATACAATGCCTAAAGCCACTATTACGCAAAGCGTTTCGGGCATATGTGTGTGTGTGACAGTGGTGGGGAGTGGAGTGTGTGACAGTTGTGGGGAGTGGTGTGTGTGACAGTGGTGGGGAGTGGTGTGTGTGTCAGTGGTGGAGAGTGGTGTGTGTGACAGTGGTGGAGAGTGGTGTGTGACAGTGGTGGAGGTTGTGTGTGACAGTGATGGAGAGTGTGTGTGACAGTGGTGGAGAGTGGTGTGTGACAGTGGTGGAGAGTGGTGTGTGCAGTGGTGGGGAGTGGTGTGTGGCAGTGGTGGGGAGTGGTGTGTGTGACAGTGGTGAAGAGTGGTGTGTGACAGTGGTGGAGAGTGGTGTGTGACAGTGGTGGAAAGTGGTGTGTGACAGTGGTGGAGAGTGGTGTGTGACAGTGGTGGGGAGTGGTGTGTGTGACAGTGGTGGAGAGTGGTGTGTGTGACAGTGATGGAGAGTGGTGTGTGACAGTGGTGTGTGTGACAGTGGTGGAGAGTGGTGTGTGACAGTGGTGGAGAGTGTGTGTGTGACAGTGGTGGAGAGTGGTGTGTGACAGTGGTGGAGAGTGGTGTGTGTGACAGTGGTGGAGAGTGGTTGTGTGACAGTGGTGGAGAGTGGTGTGTGACAGTGGTGGAGAGTGGAGTGTGGCAGTGGTGGGAATGGTGTGTGTGACAGTGGTGGAGAGTGGTGTGTGACAGTGGTGGAGAGTGGTGTGTGACAGTGGTGGAGAGTGGAGTGTGGCAGTGGTGGGGAGTGTGTGTGTGACAGAAGTGGAGAGTGGTGTGTGTGACAGTGGTGGAGAGTGGTGTGTGACAGTGGTGGAGAGTGGTGTGTGACAGTGGTGGGGAGTGGTGTGTGTGACAGTGGTGGAGAGTGGTGTGTGACAGTGGTGGGGAGTGGTGTGTGTGACAGTGGTGGAGAGTGGTGTGTGACAGTGGTGGGGAGTGGTGTGTGTGACAGTGGTGGAGAGTGGTGTGTGACAGTAGTGGGGAGTGGTGTGTGTGACAGTGGTGGAGAGTGGTGTGTGATAGAGGTGGGGAGTGGTGTGTGTGACAGTTGTGGAGAGGTGTGTGACATTGGTGGGGAGTGGTGTGTGTGACAGTGGTGGAGAGTGGTGTGTGTGGCAGTGGTGGAGAGTGGTGTGTGTGACAGTGGTGGAGAGTGGTGTGTGATAGTGGTGGGGAGTGGTGTGTGTGACAGTTGTGGAGAGTGTGTGTGACAGTGTGGGGAGTGGTGTGTGTGTCAGTGGTGGAGAGTGGTGTGTGTGACAGTGGTGGAGAGTGGTGTGTGACAGTGGTGGAGAGTTGTGTGTGACAGTGATGGAGAGTGTTGTGTGACAGTGGTGGAGAGTGGTGTGTGACAGTGGTGGAGAGTGTGTGTGGCAGTGTGGGGAGTGGTGTGTGTGGCAGTGGTGGGAGTGGTGTGTGTGACAGTGGTGGAGAGTGGTGTGTGACAGTGGTGGAGAGTGGTGTGTGACAGTGGTGGAGAGTGGTGTGTGACAGTGGTGGGGCGTGGTGTGTGTGACAGTGGTGGAGAGTGGTGTGTGACAGTGGTGGAGAGTGGTGTGTGTGACAGTGGTGGAGAGTGGTGTGTGTGACAGTGGTGTAGAGTGGTGTGTGACAGTGGTGGGGAGTGGTGTGTGTGACAGTGGTGGAGAGTGGTGTGTGGCAGTGGTGGGGAGTGGTGTGTGACAGTGGTGGGGAGTGGTGTGTGTGACAGTGGTGGAGAGTGGTGTGTGACAGTGGTGGGGACTGTGTGTGTGACAGTGGTGGAGAGTGGTGTGTGACAGTGGTGGGGAGTGGTGTGTGTGACAGTGGTGGAGAGTGGTGTGTGACAGTGGTGGGGAGTGGTGTGTGTGACAGTGGTGGAGAGTGGTGTGTGACAGTGGTGGAGAGTGGTGTGTGACAGTGGTGGGGAGTGGTGTGTGTGACAGTGGTGGAGAGTGTGTGTGACAGTGGTGGAGAGTGGTGTGTGACAGTGGTGGGGAGTGGTGTGTGTGACAGTGGTGGAGAGTGGTGTGTGACAGTGGTGGAGAGTGGTGTGTGACAGTGGTGGGGAGTGGTGTACAATACAATACAATACAATTTTATTTAGGTAAGGTACATACATACAATAAATTTTTACAAGGATTGGTTGATTTATAGGTAGAGCTAGTACATACAATGCCTAAAGCCACTATTACGCAAAGCGTTTCGGGCATATGTGTGTGTGTGACAATGGTGGAGAGTGGTGTGTGACAGTGGGGGAGTGGTGTGTGTGACAGTGGTGGAGAGTGGTGTGTGTGACAGTGGTGGAGAGTGGTGTGTGACAGTGGTGGAGAGTGGTGTGTGACAGTGGTGGAGAGTGTGTGTGACACTAGAGGGGAGTGGTGTGTGTGACAGTGGTGGAGAGTGGTGTGTGACAGTGTGGAGAGTGGTGTGTGACAGTGGTGGAGAGTGGTGTGTGACAGTGGCGGACAGTGGTGTGTGACAGTGGTGGAGAGTGGTGTGTGACAGTGGTGGAGAGTGGTGTGTGTGACAGTGTGGAGAAAGATGTGTGACAGTGGTGGGAGTGGAGTGTGTGACAGTTGTGGGGAGTGGTGTGTGTGACAGTGGTGGAGAGTGGTGTGTGACAGTGGTGGAGAGTGGTGTGTGACAGTGGTGGAGAGTGGTGTGTGACAGTGGTGGAGAGTGGTGTGTGTGTGACAGTGGTGGAGAGTGGTGTGTGACAGTGGTGGGGAGTGGTGTGTGTGACAGTGGTGGAGAGCGGTGTGTGTGACAGTGGTGGAGAGTGGTGTGTGACAGTGGTGGGGAGTGTGTGTGTGACAGTGGTGGAGAGTGGTGTGTGACAGTGGTGGAGAGTGGTGTGTGGCAGTGGGGAGTGGTGTGTGTGGCAGTGGTGAGGAGTAGTGTGTGACAGTGGAGGAGAGCGGTGTGTGTGACAGTGGTGGAGAGTGTGTGTGACAGTGGAGGAGAGTGGAGTGTGGCAGTGGTGGGGAGTGGGGTGTGTGACAATGGTGGAGAGTGGTGTGTGACAGTGGTGGGGGGAGTGGTGTGTGTGACAGTGGTGGAGAGTGGTGTGTGACAGTGGTGGAGAGTGTGTGTGATAGTGGTGGAGAGTAGTGTGTGACAGTGGTAGGAAGTGGTGTGTGTGGCAGTGGTGGAGAGTGGTGTGTGACAGTGGTGGAGAGTGGTGTGTGACAGTGGTGGGGAGTGGTGATATGACAGTGGTGGAGAGTGGTGTGTGACAGTGGGGGAGTGGTGTGTGAATGTGGGGAGAGTGGTGTGTGACAGTGGTGGAGAGTGGTGTGTGACAGTGGTAGGGAGTGGTGTGTGTGACAGTGGTGGGGAGTGGGTGTGTGACAGTGGTGAAGAGTGGTGTGTGTGACAGTGATGGAGAGTGGTGTGTGACAGTGGTGGAGAGTGGTGTGTGACAGTGGTGGAGAGTGGTGTGTGACAGTGGTGGGGAGTGGTGTGTGACAGTGGTGGGGAGTGGTGTATGTGACAGTGGTGGAGAGTGGTGTGTGGCAGTGGTGGGGAGTGGTGTGTGACAGTGGTGGAGAGTGGTGTGTGACAGTGGTGGAGAGTGGTGTGTGACAGTGGTGGGCGTGGTGTGTGTGACAGTGTGGAGAGTGGTGTGTGACAGTGGTGGAGAGTGGGTGTGTGACAGTGGTGGAGAGTGGTGTGTGTGACAGTGGTGTAGAGTGGTGTGTGACAGTGGTGGGGAGTGGTGTGTGTGACAGTGGTGGAGAGTGGTGTGTGGCAGTGGTGGGGAGTGGTGTGTGACAGTGGTGGGGAGTGGTGTGTGTGACAGTGGTGGAGAGTGGTGTGTGACAGTGGTGGGGGGTGTGTGACAGTGTGGAGAGTGGTGTGTGACAGTGGTGGGGAGTGGTGTGTGGACAGTGGTGGAGAGTGTGTGTGACAGTGGTGGGGAGTGGTGTGTGTGACAGTGGTGGAGAGTGTGTGTGACAGTGGTGGAGAGTGGTGTGTGACAGTGGTGGGGAGTGGTGTGTGTGACAGTGGTGAGAGTGGTGTGTGTGACAGTGATGGAGAGTGGTGTGACAGTGGTGGAGAGTGTGTGTGACAGTGGTGGAGAGTGGTGTGTGACAGTGGTGGAGAGTGGTGTGTGTGACAGTGGTGGAGAGTGGTGTGTGACAGTGGTGGAGAGGAGTGTGGCAGTGGTGGGGAGTGGGTGTGTGACAGAAGTGGAGAGTGGTGTGTGTGACAGTGGTGGAGGTGGTGTGTGACAGTGGTGGAGAGTGGTGTGTGACAGTGGTGGGGAGTGGTGTGTGTGACAGTGGTGGAGAGTGGTGTGTGACAGTGGTGGAGAGTGGTGTGTGTGACAGTGGTGGAGAGTGGTGTGTGACAGTGGTGGGGAGTGGTGTGTGTGACAGTGGTGGAGAGTGGTGTGTGACAGTAGTGGGGAGTGGTGTGTGACAGTGGTGGAGCGTGGTGTGTGATAGAGGTGGGGAGTGGTGTGTGTGACAGTGGAGAGTGGTGTGTGACATTGGTGGGAGTGGTGTGTGTGACAGTGGTGGAGAGTGGTGTGTGTGACAGTGGTGGAGAGTGGTGTGTGTGACAGTGGGGAGAGTGTGTGTGATAGTGGTGGGGGAGTGGTGTGTGTGACAGTTGTGGAGAGTGGTGTGTGACAGTGTGGGGAGTGGTGTGTGTGTCAGTGGTGGAGAGTGGTGTGTGTGACAGTGGTGGAGAGTGGTGTGTGACAGTGGTGGAGAGTTGTGTGTGACAGTGATGGAGAGTGTTGTGTGACAGTGGTGGAGAGTGGTGTGTGACAGTGGTGGAGAGTGGTGTGTGGCAGTGGTGGGAGTGGTGTGTGTGGCAGTGGTGGGGAGTGGTGTGTGACAGTGGTGGAGAGTGGTGTGTGACAGTGGTGGAGAGTGGTGTGTGACAGTGGTGGAGAGTGGTGTGTGACAGTGGTGGGGCGTGGTGTGTGGACAGTGGTGGAGAGTGGTGTGTGACAGTGGTGGAGAGTGGTGTGTGTGACAGTGGTGGAGAGTGGTGTGTGTGACAGTGGTGTAGAGTGGTGTGTGACAGTGGTGGGGAGTGGTGTGTGTGACAGTGGTGGAGAGTGGTGTGTGGCAGTGGTGGGAGTGGTGTGTGACAGTGGTGGGGAGTGGTGTGTGTGACAGTGGTGGAGAGTGGTGTGTGACAGTGGTGGGACTGGTGTGTGTGACAGTGGTGGAGAGTGTGTGTGACAGTGGTGGGAGGTGTGTGTGACAGTGGTGGAGAGTGGTGTGTGACAGTGGTGGGGAGTGGTGTGTGTGACAGTGGTGGAGAGTGGTGTGTGACAGTGGTGGAAAGTGGTGTGTGACAGTGGTGGGGAGTGGTGTGTGTGACAGTGGTGGAGAGTGGTGTGTGACAGTGGTGGAGAGTGGTGTGTGACAGTGGGGGGAGTGGTGTGTGTGACAGTGGTGGAGAGTGGTGTGTGACAGTGGTGGAGAGTGGTGTGTGACAGTGGTGGGGAGTGGTGTACAATACAATACAATACAATTTTATTTAGGTAAGGTACATACATACAATAAATTTTTACAAGGATTGGTTGATTTATAGGTAGAGCTAGTACATACAATGCCTAAAGCCACTATTACGCAAAGCGTTTCGGGATATGTGTGTTGTGACAATGGTGGAGAGTGGTGTGTGACAGTGGTGGGGAGTGGTGTGTGTGACAGTGGTGGAGAGTGGTGTGTGTGACAGTGGTGGAGAGTGGTGTGTGACAGTGGTGGAGAGTGGTGTGGACAGTGGTGGAGAGTGGTGTGTGACACTAGAGGGGAGTGGTTGTGTGACAGTGGTGGAGAGTGGTGTGTGACAGTGGTGGAGAGTGGTGTGTGACAGTGGTGGAGAGTGGTGTGTGACAGTGGCGGACAGTGGTGTGTGACAGTGGTGGAGAGTGGGGTGTGACAGTGGTTGAGAGTGGTGTGTGTGACAGTGGTGGAGAAAGGTGTGTGACAGTGGTGGGGAGTGGAGTGTGTGACAGTGGTGGGGAGTGGTGTGTGTGACAGTGGTGGAGAGTGGTGTGTGACAGTGGTGGAGAGTGGGTGTGACAGTGGTGGAGAGTGGTGTGTGACAGTGGTGGAGAGTGGTGTGTGTGACAGTGGTGGAGAGTGGTGTGTGACAGTGGTGGGGAGTGGTGTGTGTGACAGTGGTGGAGAGCGGTGTGTGTGACAGTGGTGGAGAGTGGTGTGTGACAGTGGTGGGAGTGGTGTGTGTGACAGTGGTGGAGAGTGGTGTGTGACAGTGGTGGAGAGTGGTGTGTGGCAGTGGGGGGAGTGGTGTGTGTGGCAGTGGTGAGGAGTAGTGTGTGTGACAGTGGAGGAGAGCGGTGTGTGTGACAGTGGTGGAGAGTGGTGTGTGACAGTGGAGGAGAGTGGAGTGTGGCAGTGGTGGGGAGTGGGGTGTGTGACAATGGTGGAGAGTGGTGTGTGACAGTGGTGGGGAGTGGTGTGTGACAGTGGTGGAGAGTGGTGTGTGACAGTGGTGGAGAGTGGTGTGTGATAGTGGTGGAGAGTAGTGTGTGACAGTGGTAGGAAGTGGGTGTGTGGCAGTGGTGGAGAGTGGTGTGTGACAGTGGTGGAGAGTGGTGTGTGACAGTGGTGGGGAGTGGTGATATGACAGTGGTGGAGAGTGGTGTGTGACAGTGGTGGGGAGTGGTGGTGTGTGAATGTGGTGGAGAGTGGTGTGTGACAGTGGTGGAGAGTGGTGTGTGACAAGTGGTAGGGAGTGGTGTGTGTGACAGTGGTGGGGAGTGGTGTGTGTGACAGTGGTGAAGAGTGGTGTGTGTGACAGTGATGGAGAGTGGTGTGTGACAGTGGTGGAGAGTGTGGTGTGTGACAGTGGTGGAGAGTGGTGTGTGACAGTGGTGGGGAGTGGTGTGTGACAGTGGTGGGGAGTGGTGTTGTGACAGTGGTGGAGAGTGGTGTGTGGCAGTGGTGGGGAGTGGTGTGTGACAGTGGTGGAGAGTGGTGTGTGACAGTGGTGGAGAGTGGTGTGTGACAGTGGTGGGGCGTGGTGTGTGTGACAGTGGTGGAGAGTGTGTGTGTGACAGTGGTGGAGAGTGGTGTGTGTGACAGTGGTGGAGAGTGGTGTGTGTGACAGTGGTGTAGAGTGGTGTGTGACAGTGGTGGGGAGTGGTGTGTGTGACAGTGGTGGAGAGTGGGTGTGGCAGTGGTGGGGAGTGGTGTGTGACAGTGGGGGAGTGGTGTGTGTGACAGTGGTGGAGAGTGGTGTGTGACAGTGGTGGGGATGGTGTGTGTGACAGTGGTGGAGAGTGGTGTGTGACAGTGGTGGGGAGTGGTGTGTGTGACAGTGGTGGAGAGTGGTGTGTGACAGTGGTGGGGAGTGGTGTGTGTGACAGTGGTGGGGAGTGGTGTGTGACAGTGGTGGAGAGTGTGTGTGTGACAGTGGTGGGGAGTGGTGTGTGTGACAGTGGTGGAGAGTGGTGTGTGTGACAGTGGTGGAGAGTGGTGTGTGACAGTGGTGGAGAGTGGTGTGTGACAGTGGTGGAGAGTGGTGTGTGACAGTGGTGGAGAGTGGTGTGTGTGACAGTGGTGGAGAGTGGTGTGTGACAGTGGTGGAGAGGGGTGTGTGACAGTGGTGGAGAGTGGTGTGTGACAGTGGTGGAGAGTGGTGTGTGACAGTGGTGGAGAGTGGAGTGTGGCAGTGGTGGGGAATGGTGTGTGTGACAGTGGTGGAGAGTGGTGTGTGTGACAGTGGTGGAGAGTGGTGTGTGACAGTGGTGGAGAGTGGAGTGTGGCAGTGGTGGGGAGGTGGTGTGTGACAGAAGTGGAGAGTGGTGTGTGTGACAGTGGTGGAGAGTGGTGTGTGACAGTGGTGGAGAGTGGTGTGTGACAGTGGGGAGTGGTGTGTGTGACAGTGGTGGAGAGTGGTGTGTGACAGTGGTGGAGAGTGGTGTGTGTGACAGTGGTGGAGAGTGGTGTGTGACAGTGGTGGGGAGTGGTGTGTGACAGTGGTGGAGAGTGGTGTGTGACAGTAGTGGGGAGTGGTGTGTGTGACAGTGGTGGAGAGTGGTGTGTGATAGAGGTGGGGAGTGTGTGTGTGACAGTGTGGAGAGTGGTGTGTGACATTGGTGGGGAGTGGTGTGTGTGACAGTGGTGGGAGTGTGTGTGTGTGACAGTGGTGGAGAGTGTGTGTGTGACAGTGGTGGAGAGTGGTGTGTGATAGTGGTGGGGAGTGGTGTGTGACAGTGTGGAGAGTGGTGTGTGACAGTGGTGGGGAGTGGTGTGTGTGACAGTGGTGGAGAGTGGTGTGTGTGACAGTGGTGGAGAGTGGTGTGTGACAGTGGTGGAGAGTGGTGTGTGACAGTGATGGAGAGTGTTGTGTGACAGTGGTGGAGAGTGGTGTGTGACAGTGGTGGAGAGTGGTGTGTGGCAGTGGTGTGTGTGTGCAGTGGTGGGGAGTGGTGTGTGTGACAGTGGTGGAGAGTGGTGTGTGACAGTGGTGGAGAGTGGTGTGTGACAGTGGTGGAGAGTGGTGTGTGTGACAGTGGTGGGAGAGGGTGTGTGACAGTGGTGGAGAGTGGTGTGTGTGACAGTGGTGGAGAGTGGTGTGTGACAGTGGTGGAGAGTGGTGTGTGTGACAGTGGTGGAGAGTGGTGTGTGACAGTGGTGGGAGTGGTGTGGTGACAGTGGTGGGGAGTGGTGTGTGGACAGTGGTGGAGAGTGGTGTGTGACAGTGGTGGGGAGTGGTGTGTGTGACAGTGGTGGAGAGTGGTGTGTGACAGTGGTGGGGAGTGGTGTGTGACAGTGGTGGAGAGTGGTGTGTGACAGTGTGTGTGTGACAGTGGTGGGGAGTGGTGTGTGTGACAGTGGTGGAGAGTGGTGTGTGACAGTGGTGGAGAGTGGTGTGTGACAGTGGTGGAGAGTGGTGTGTGACAGTGGTGGAGAGTGGTGTGTGACAGTGGTGGAGAGTGGTGTGTGACAGTGGTGGGGAGTGGTGTGTGTGACAGTGGTGGAGAGTGGTGTGTGACAGTGGTGGAGAGTGGTGTGTGACAGTGGTGGGGAGTGGTGTGTACATTTAGGTGGTTAGGATGGGGGTGACTTATGGTAGAGTGTACATTGTAAAGTGAGGTGGGAGAGTGGTGTGTGACATGGGTGGAGAGTGGTGTGTGACAGTGGTGGGAGTGGGTGTGTGACAGTGGTGGAGAGTGGTGTGTGTGACAGTGGTGGAGAGTGGTGTGTGACAGTGGTGGAGAGTGGTGTGTGACAGTGGTGGAGAGTGGTGTGTGACAGTGGGGGAGTGGGTGTGTGACAGTGGTGGAGAGTGGTGTGTGACAGTGGTGGAGAGTGGTGTGTGACAGTGGTGGAGAGTGGTGTGTGACAGTGGGGAGAGTGGTGTGTGACAGTGGTGGAGAGTGGTGTGTGACAGTGGTGGAGAGTGGTGTGTGTGACAGTGGTGGAGAGGTGTGTGTGACAGTGGTGGGAGTGGGTGTGTGACAGTGGGGGAGTGGTGGTGTGACAGTGGTGGAGAGTGGTGTGTGACAGTGGTGGAGAGTGGTGTGTGACAGTGGTGGAGAGTGGTGTGTGACAGTGGTGGAGAGTGTGTGTGTGTGACAGTGGTGGAGAGTGGTGTGTGACAGTGGTGGGGAGTGGTGTGTGACAGTGGTGGAGAGTGGTGTGTGTGACAGTGGTGGAGAGTGGTGTGTGACAGTGGTGGGAGTGGTGTGTGTGACAGTGGTGGGAGTGGTGTGTGACAGTGGTGGAGAGTGGTGTGTGACAGTGGTGGGAGTGGTGTGTGTGACAGTGGTGGAGAGTGGTGTGTGACAGTGGGGAGAGGGTGTGTGTGACAGTGGTGGAGAGTGGTGTGTGACAGTGGGGAGAGAGGGTGTGTGACAGTGGTGGGAGTGGTGTGTGTGACAGTGGTGGAGAGTGGTGTGTGACAGTGGTGGGGAGTGGTGTGTGTGACAGTGGTGGAGAGTGGTGTGTGACAGTGGTGGAGAGTGGTGTGTGACAGTGGTGGAGAGTGTGTGTGACAGTGGTGGAGAGTGGTGTGTGTGACAGTGGTGGAGAGTGGTGTGTGACAGTGGTGGAGAGTGGTGTGTGACAGTGGTGGGAGAGTGGTGTGTGACAGTGGTGGAGAGTGGTGTGTGACAGTGGTGGGGAGTGGTGTGTGTGACAGTGGTGGAGAGTGGTGTGTGACAGTGGTGGAGAGTGGTGTGTGACAGTGGTGGGAGTGTGTGTGACAGTGGTGGAGAGTGGTGTGTGACAGTGGTGGAGAGTGGTGTGTGACAGTGGTGGGAGTGGTGTTGTGACAGTGGTGGAGAGTGGTGTGTGACAGTGGGGAGTGGTGTGTGACAGTGGTGGAGAGTGGTGTGTGACAGTGGTGGAGAGTGGTGTGTGACAGTGGTGGAGAGTGGTGTGTGACAGTGGTGGGAGTGGTGTGTGTGACAGTGGTGGAGAGTGGTGTGTGTGACAGTGGTGGAGAGTGGTGTGTGACAGTGGTGGAGAGTGGTGTGTGACAGTGGTGGAGAGTGGTGTGTGACAGTGGTGGAGAGTGGTGTGTGACAGTGGTGGAGAGTGTGTGTGTGACAGTGGTGGAGAGTGGTGTGTGACAGTGGTGGAGAGTGGTGTGTGACAGTGGTGGGGAGAGTGTGTGTGACAGTGGTGGAGAGTGGTGTGTGACAGTGGTGGAGAGTGGTGTGTGACAGTGGTGGAGAGTGGGTGTGTGACAGTGGTGGGAGTGGTGTGTGGACAGTGGTGGAGAGTGGTGTGTGACAGTGGTGGAGAGTGGTGTGTGACAGTGGTGGAGAGTGGTGTGTGACAGTGGTGGGAGTGGTGTGTGTGACAGTGGTGGAGAGTGGTGTGTGACAGTGGTGGAGAGTGGTGTGTGACAGTGGTGGAGAGTGGTGTGTGACAGTGGTGGGGAGGTGTGTGTGACAGTGGTGGAGAGTGGTGTGTGACAGTGGGGAGAGTGGTGTGTGTGACAGTGGTGGAGAGTGGTGTGTGACAGTGGTGGGGAGTGGTGTGTGTGACAGTGGTGGAGAGTGGTGTGTGACAGTGGTGGAGAGTGGTGTGTGACAGTGGTGGGAGTGTGTGTGTGACAGTGGTGGAGTGGTGGTGTGTGGACAGTGGTGGAGAGTGGTGTGTGACAGTGGTGGAGAGTGGTGTGTGACAGTGGTGGAGAGTGGTGTGTGACAGTGGTGGAGAGTGGTGTGTGACAGTGGTGGGAGTGGTGTGTGGACAGTGGTGGAGTGGTGTGTGTGACAGTGGTGGAGAGTGGTGTGTGACAGTGGTGGAGAGTGGTGTGTGTGACAGTGGTGGAGAGTAGTGGTGTGTGACAGTGGTGGAGAGTGGTGTGTGACAGTGGTGGAGAGTGGTGTGTGACAGTGGTGGAGAGTGGTGTGTGACAGTGGTGGGAGTGGTGTGTGACAGTGGTGGAGAGTGGTGTGTGACAGTGGTGGGAGTGGTGTGTGACAGTGGTGGAGAGTGGTGTGTGACAGTGGTGGAGAGTGGTGTGTGACAGTGGTGGAGAGTGGTGTGTGACAGTGGTGGGAGTGGTGTGTGTGACAGTGGTGGAGGTGTGTGTGACAGTGGTGGAGAGTGGTGTGTGTGACAGTGGTGGAGAGTGGTGTGTGACAGTGGTGGAGAGTGGTGTGTGACAGGGGAGAGTGGTGTGTGACAGTGGTGGAGAGTGGTGTGTGTGACAGTGGTGGAGAGTGGTGTGTGACAGTGGTGGAGAGTGGTGTGTGACAGTGGTGGGAGTGGTGTGTGTGACAGTGGTGGAGAGTGGTGTGTGTGACAGTGGTGGAGAGTGGTGTGTGTGACAGTGGTGGAGAGTGGTGTGTGACAGTGGTAGGGAGTGGTGTGTGTGACAGTGGTGGAGAGTGGTGTGTGACAGTGGTGGAGAGTGGTGTGTGTGACAGTGGTGGAGAGTGGTGTGTGACAGTGGTGGGAGTGGTGTGTGTGACAGTGGTGGAGAGTGGTGTGTGACAGTGGTGGGGAGTGGTGTGTGTGACAGTGGTGGAGAGTGGTGTGTGACAGTGGTGGAGAGTGGTGTGTTGACAGTGGTGGAGAGTGGTGTGTGACAGTGGTGGGAGTGGTGTGTGTGACAGTGGTGGAGAGTGGTGTGTGACAGTGGTGGAGAGTGGTGTGTGTGACAGTGGTGGAGAGTGGTGTGTGACAGTGGTGGGGAGTGGTGTGTGTGACAGTGGTGGAGAGTGGTGTGTGACAGTGGTGGGAGTGGTGTGTGTGACAGTGGTGGAGAGTGGTGTGTGACAGTGGTGGAGAGTGGTGTGTGACAGTGGTGGAGAGTGGTGTGTGACAGTGGTGGAGAGTGGTGTGTGACAGTGGTGGAGAGTGGTGTGTGACAGTGGTGGAGAGTGGTGTGTGACAGTGGTGGGAGTGGTGTGTGACAGTGGTGGAGAGTGGTGTGTGACAGTGGTGGGGAGTGGTGTGTGTGACAGTGGTGGAGAGTGGTGTGTGACAGTGGTGGAGAGTGGTGTGTGTGACAGTGGTGGAGAGTGGTGTGTGACAGTGGTGGAGTGGTGTGTGTGACAGTGGTGGAGAGTGGTGTGTGACAGTGGTGGGAGTGGTGTGTGTGACAGTGGTGGAGAGTGGTGTGTGACAGTGGGGAGTGGTGTGTGTGACAGTGGTGGAGAGTGGTGTGTGACAGTGGTGGAGAGTGGTGTGTGACAGTGGTGGAGAGTGGTGTGTGACAGTGGTGGAGAGTGGTGTGTGTGACAGTGGTGGAGAGTGGTGTGTGACAGTGGTGGGGAGTGGTGTGTGACAGTGGTGGAGAGTGGTGTGTGACAGTGGTGGGAGTGGTGTGTGTGACAGTGGTGGAGAGTGGTGTGTGACAGTGGTGGAGAGTGGTGTGTGACAGTGGTGGAGAGTGGTGTGTGACAGTGGTGGAGAGTGGTGTGTGACAGTGGTGGAGAGTGGTGTGTGACAGTGGTGGAGAGTGGTGTGTGACAGTGGGGGAGTGGTGTGTGTGACAGTGGTGGGAGTGGTGTGTGTGACAGTGGTGGAGAGTGGTGTGTGACAGTGGTGGAGAGTGGTGTGTGACAGTGGTGGAGAGTGGTGTGTGACAGTGGTGGAGAGTGGTGTGTGACAGTGGTGGAGAGTGGTGTGTGACAGTGGTGGAGAGTGGTGTGTGTGACAGTGGTGGAGAGTGGTGTGTGACAGTGGTGGAGAGTGGTGTGTGACAGTGGTGGGGAGTGGTGTGTGTGACAGTGGTGGAGAGTGGTGTGTGACAGTGGTGGGGAGTGGTGTGTGACAGTGGTGGGGAGTGGTGTGTGTGACAGTGGTGGAGAGTGGTGTGTGACAGTGGTGGGGAGTGGTGTGTGTGACAGTGGTGGAGAGTGGTGTGTGACAGTGGTGGGGAGTGGTGTGTGACAGTGGTGGAGAGTGGTGTGTGACAGTGGTGGGAGTGGTGTGTGGACAGTGGTGGAGAGTGGTGTGTGACAGTGGTGGAGAGTGGTGTGTGACAGTGGTGGAGAGTGGTGTGTGACAGTGGTGGGAGTGGTGTGTGTGACAGTGGTGGAGAGTGGTGTGTGACAGTGGTGGGAGTGGTGTGTGACAGTGGTGGAGAGTGGTGTGTGACGGTGGGGAGTGGTGTGTGACAGTGTGGAGAGTGGTGTGTGACAGTGGTGGAGAGTGGTGTGTGACAGTGGTGGAGAGTGTGTGTGACAGTGGTGGAGAGTGGTGTGTGTGACAGTGGTGGAGAGTGGTGTGTGACAGTGGTGGAGAGTGGTGTGTGACAGTGGGGGAGTGGTGTGTGTGACAGTGGTGGAGAGTGGTGTGTGACAGTGGTGGGGAGTGGTGTGTGACAGTGGTGGGAGTGGTGTGTGACAGTGGTGGGGAGTGGTGTGTGTGACAGTGGTGGAGAGTGGTGTGTGTGACAGTGGTGGAGAGTGTGTGTGACAGTGGTGGAGAGTGGTGTGTGACAGTGGTGGAGAGTGGTGTGTGACAGTGTGGAGAGTGGTGTGTGACAGTGGTGGAGAGTGGTGTGTGACAGTGGTGGAGAGTGGTGTGTGACAGTGGTGGGAGTGGTGTGTGACAGTGGTGGAGAGTGGTGTGTGACAGTGGTGGAGAGTGGTGTGTGACAGTGGTGGAGAGTGGTGTGTGACAGTGGTGGGAGTGGTGTGTGACAGTGGTGGAGAGTGGTGTGTGACAGTGGTGGGAGTGGTGTGTGTGACAGTGGTGGAGAGTGGTGTGTGACAGTGGGGAGTGGTGTGTGTGACAGTGGTGGAGAGTGGTGTGTGACAGTGGTGGAGAGTGGTGTGTGGACAGTGGTGGAGAGTGGTGTGTGACAGTGGTGGGAGTGGTGTGTGACAGTGGTGGAGAGTGGTGTGTGTGACAGTGGTGGAGAGTGGTGTGTGTGACAGTGGTGGAGAGTGGTGTGTGACAGTGGTGGAGAGTGGTGTGTGTGACAGTGGTGGAGAGTGGTGTGTGACAGTGGGGAGTGGTGTGTGTGACAGTGGTGGAGAGTGGTGTGTGACAGTGGTGGAGAGTGGTGTGTGACAGTGGTGGAGAGTGGTGTGTGACAGTGGTGGAGAGTGGTGTGTGTGACAGTGGTGGAGGTGGGGAGAGTGGTGTGTGACAGTGGTGGGGAGTGGTGTGTGTGACAGTGGTGGAGAGTGGTGTGTGACAGTGGGGAGTGGTGTTGTGACAGTGGTGGAGAGTGGTGTGTGACAGTGGTGGGAGTGTGTGTGTGTGACAGTGGTGGAGAGTGGTGTGTGACAGTGGTGGGGAGTGGTGTGTGTGACAGTGGTGGAGAGTGGTGTGTGTGACAGTGGTGGAGAGTGGTGTGTGTGACAGTGGTGGAGAGTGGTGTGTGACAGTGGTGGGAGTGGTGTGTGTGACAGTGGTGGAGAGTGGTGTGTGACAGTGGTGGGAGTGGTGTGTGTGACAGTGGTGGAGAGAGGTGTGTGTGACAGTGGTGGAGAGTGGTGTGTGACAGTGGTGGAGAGTGTGTGTGACAGTGGTGGAGAGTGTGTGTGACAGTGGTGGAGAGTGGTGTGTGACAGTGGTGGAGATGGTGTGTGACAGTGGTGGGAGTGGTGTGTGACAGTGGTGGGAGTGGTGTGTGACAGTGGTGGAGAGTGGTGTGTGACAGTGGTGGAGAGTGGTGTGTGACAGTGGTGGAGAGTGGTGTGTGACAGTGGGGGAGTGGTGTGTGTGACAGTGGTGGAGAGTGGTGTGTGACAGTGGTGGAGAGTGGTGTGTGTGACAGTGGTGGAGAGTGGTGTGTGTGACAGTGGTGGAGAGTGGTGTGTGACAGTGGTGGGGAGTGGTGTGTGTGACAGTGGTGGAGAGTGGTGTGTGACAGTGGTGGAGAGTGGTGTGTGACAGTGGTGGGGAGTGGTGTGTGTGACAGTGGTGGAGAGTGGTGTGTGACAGTGGTGGGAGTGGTGTGTGTGACAGTGGTGGAGAGTGGTGTGTGACAGTGGTGGGAGTGGTGTGTGTGACAGTGGTGGAGAGTGGTGTGTGACAGTGGTGGGAGTGGTGTGTGACAGGTGGTGGAGGGTGGTGTGTGACAGTGGTGGAGAGTGGTGTGTGACAGTGGTGGAGAGTGGTGTGTGACAGTGGTGGGAGTGGTGTGTGTGACAGTGGTGGAGAGTGGTGTGTGACAGTGGGGGGAGTGGTGTGTGTGACAGTGGTGGAGAGTGGTGTGTGACAGTGGTGGGGAGTGGTGTGTGTGACAGTGGTGGAGAGTGGTGTGTGACAGTGGTGGAGAGTGGTGTGTGACAGTGGTGGAGAGTGGTGTGTGACAGTGGTGGAGAGTGGTGTGTGACAGTGGTGGAGAGTGGTGTGTGACAGTGGTGGAGAGTGGTGTGTGGACAGTGGTGGGGAGTGGTGTGTGACAGTGGTGGAGAGTGGTGTGTGACAGTGGTGGGGAGTGGTGTGTGTGACAGTGGTGGGAGTGGTGTGTGACAGTGGTGGGGAGTGGTGTGTGTGACAGTGGTGGAGAGTGGTGTGTGTGACAGTGTGGAGAGTGGTGTGTGACAGTGGTGGGAGTGGTGTGTGACAGTGGTGGAGAGTGGTGTGTGACAGTGGTGGAGAGTGGTGTGTGACAGTGGTGGGGAGTGGTGTGTGACAGTGGTGGAGAGTGGTGTGTGACAGTGGTGGAGAGTGGTGTGTGACAGTGGTGGAGAGTGGTGTGTGACAGTGGTGGAGAGTGGTGTGTGACAGTGGTGGAGAGTGGTGTGTGACAGTGGTGGGGAGTGGTGTGTGTGACAGTGGTGGAGAGTGGTGTGTGTGACAGTGGTGGAGAGTGGTGTGTGACAGTGGGAGAGTGGTGTGTGACAGTGGTGGAGAGTGGTGTGTGACAGTGGTGAGGTGAGTGGTGTGTGACAGTGGTGGAGATGGTGTGTGTGACAGTGGTGGAGAGTGGTGTGTGACAGTGGTGGAGAGTGGTGTGTGACAGTGGTGGAGAGTGGTGTGTGACAGTGGTGGAGAGTGTGTGTGACAGTGGTGGAGAGTGGTGTGTGACAGTGGTGGAGAGTGGTGTGTGACAGTGGTGGAGAGTGGTGTGTGACAGTGGTGGGAGTGGTGTGTGTGACAGTGGTGGAGAGTGGTGTGTGTGACAGTGGTGGAGAGTGGTGTGTGACAGTGGTGGAGAGTGGTGTGTGACAGTGGTGGGGAGTGGTGTGTGTGACAGTGGTGGAGAGTGGTGTGTGACAGTGGTGGAGAGTGGTGTGTGTGACAGTGGTGGAGAGTGGTGTGTGACAGTGGTGGGAGTGGTGTGTGACAGTGGTGGAGAGTGGTGTGTGACAGTGGTGGGGTGGTGTGTGTGACAGTGGTGGAGAGTGGTGTGTGACAGTGGTGGGGAGTGGTGTGTGTGACAGTGGTGGAGAGTGGTGTGTGACAGTGGTGGGGAGTGGTGTGTGTGACAGTGGTGGAGAGTGGTGTGTGACAGTGGTGGGAGTGGTGTGTGTGACAGTGGTGGAGAGTGGTGTGTGACAGTGGTGGGAGTGGTGTGTGTGACAGTGGTGGAGAGTGGTGTGTGACAGTGGTGGAGAGTGGTGTGTGACAGTGGTGGAGAGTGGTGTGTGACAGTGGTGGAGAGTGGTGTGTGTGACAGTGGTGGAGAGTGGTGTGTGACAGTGGTGGAGAGTGGTGTGTGACAGTGGTGGAGAGTGGTGTGTGACAGTGGGGGAGTGGTGTGTGTGACAGTGGTGGAGAGTGGTGTGTGACAGTGGTGGAGAGTGGTGTGTGACAGTGGTGGAGAGTGGTGTGTGACAGTGGTGGGGAGTGGTGTGTGTGACAGTGGTGGAGAGTGGTGTGTGACAGTGGTGGAGAGTGGTGTGTGTGACAGTGGTGGAGAGTGGTGTGTGTGACAGTGGTGGAGAGTGGTGTGTGACAGTGGTGGGGAGTGGTGTGTGTGACAGTGGTGGAGAGTGGTGGTGTGACAGTGGTGGGAGTGGTGTGTGACAGTGGTGGGAGTGGTGTGTGTGACAGTGGTGGAGAGTGTGTGTGACAGTGGTGGGAGTGGTGTGTGTGACAGTGGTGGAGAGTGGTGTGTGACAGTGGTGGGAGTGGTGTGTGTGACAGTGGTGGAGAGTGGTGTGTGACAGTGGTGGGAGTGGTGTGTGTGACAGTGGTGGAGAGTGGTGTGTGACAGTGGTGGAGAGTGGTGTGTGACAGTGGTGGAGAGTGGTGTGTGACAGTGGTGGGGAGTGGTGTGTGACAGTGGTGGAGAGTGGTGTGTGACAGTGGTGGGGAGTGGTGTGTGACAGTGGTGGAGAGTGGGTGTGTGACAGTGGTGGAGAGTGGTGTGTGACAGTGGTGGAGAGTGGTGTGTGACAGTGGTGGAGAGTGGTGTGTGACAGTGGTGGAGAGTGGTGTGTGTGACAGTGGTGGAGAGTGGTGTGTGTGACAGTGGGGAGAGTGGTGTGTGACAGTGGTGGAGAGTGGTGTGTGACAGTGGTGGGAGTGTGTGTGACAGTGGTGGAGAGTGGTGTGTGACAGTGGTGGAGAGTGGTGTGTGTGACAGTGGTGGGAGTGGTGTGTGTGACAGTGGTGGGAGTGGTGTGTGACAGTGGTGGAGAGTGGTGTGTGTGACAGTGGTGGAGAGTGGTGTGTGACAGTGGTGGAGAGTGGTGTGTGACAGTGGTGGAGAGTGGTGTGTGACAGTGGTGGAGAGTGGTGTGTGACAGTGGTGGGAGTGGTGTGTGACAGTGGTGGAGAGTGGTGTGTGACAGTGGTGGGAGTGGTGTGTGACAGTGGTGGAGAGTGGTGTGTGACAGTGGTGGAGAGTGGTGTGTGACAGTGGTGGAGAGTGGTGTGTGACAGTGGTGGGAGTGGTGTGTGTGACAGTGGTGGAGAGTGGTGTGTGACAGTGGTGGAGAGTGGTGTGTGTGACAGTGGTGGAGAGTGGTGTGTGACAGTGGTGGAGAGGGTGTGTGACAGTGGTGGAGAGGGTGTGTGACAGTGGTGGAGAGTGGTGTGTGACAGTGGTGGAGAGTGGTGTGTGACAGTGGTGGAGAGTGGTGTGTGACAGTGGTGGAGAGTGGTGTGTGACAGTGGTGGGGAGGTGGTGTGTGACAGTGGGGAGAGTGGTGTGTGACAGTGGTGGAGAGTGGTGTGTGACAGTGGTGGAGAGTGGGTGTGTGACAGTGGTGGGGAGTGTGTGTGTGTGACAGTGGTGGAGAGTGGTGTGTGTGACAGTGGTGGAGAGTGTGTGTGACAGTGGTGGAGAGTG
Organism: Procambarus clarkii; assembly: GCF_040958095.1. Lineage (NCBI taxonomy): Eukaryota > Metazoa > Arthropoda > Malacostraca > Decapoda > Cambaridae > Procambarus > Procambarus clarkii. Next base: position 7,206,134 of record NC_091226.1, read on the forward strand.
GTGTGTGACAGTGGTGGGAGTGGTGTGTGTGACAGTGGTGGAGAGTGGTGTGTGACAGTGGTGGAGAGTGGTGTGTGTGACAGTGGTGGAGAGTGGTGTGTGACAGTGGTGGGAGTGGTGTGTGACAGTGGTGGAGAGTGGTGTGTGACAGTGGGGGAGTGGTGTGTGTGACAGTGGTGGAGAGTGGTGTGTGACAGTGGTGGGAGTGGTGTGTGTGACAGTGGTGGAGAGTGGTGTGTGTGACAGTGGTGGGAGAGTGGTGTGTGACAGTGGGGAGTGGTGTGTGACAGTGGTGGAGGAGTGGTGTGTGTGACAGTGGTGGAGAGTGGTGTGTGACAGTGGTGGGAGTGGTGTGTGACAGTGGTGGAGAGTGGTGTGTGACAGTGGTGGAGAGTGGTGTGTGACAGTGGTGGAGAGTGTGTGTGACAGTGGTGGAGAGTGTGTGTGACAGTGGTGGAGAGTGGTGTGTGACAGTGGTGGAGAGTGGTGTGTGACAGTGGTGGAGAGTGGTGTGTGGACAGTGGTGGGAGTGGTGTGTGTGACAGTGGTGGAGAGTGGTGTGTGACAGTGGTGGAGAGTGGTGTGTGACAGTGGTGGAGAGTGGTGTGTGACAGTGGTGGAGAGTGGTGTGTGACAGTGGTGGAGAGTGGTGTGTGACAGTGGTGGATGGTGGTGTGTGACAGTGGTGGGAGTGGTGTGTGTGACAGTGGTGGAGAGTGGTGTGTGACAGTGGTGGGAGTGGTGTGTGACAGTGGTGGAGAGTGGTGTGTGACAGTGGTGGAGAGTGGTGTGTGACAGTGGTGGGAGTGGTGTGTGTGACAGTGGTGGAGAGGGTGTGTGACAGTGGTGGAGAGTGGTGTGTGACAGTGGTG
>NC_091226.1:7207505-7217505 GCF_040958095.1 Procambarus clarkii
AGTCCTGAATTCTGGGTAGATATTCGTGTCCTCCCTTTTCATTTACCATCATTTGGATACTATCAAAACAGCTCTGAGAAGGATAAAAATATAAAACGGGTAGCTCAGCTCACTCATGTAAAAAGGAAGAGTTGGGAAAGATCTCTCTCTCTCTCTCTCACTCTCTCTCTCTCCCCCTCACACCCCCCCCCCCCCCCCCACCAATGATCCTGCTCTGCTAGTATATAACGTAACAAACCTTCCCCCCCCCCCCCCCCCAATCAGAGTCCCTTTAAGCATGCGAGGATAAAAAATAGATTTCATAAGACCCAATGTGCTAGCTGATATCAAAACAATTTATGTTATCGTCTATTAAGCCCTTCAGTAAAAAAGTATAGGGACCTAATTAGGTCCCGTTTTGAGGTGGTGGTGGGTGGAATCGATGGATTAGCCAAGCTCTTATCCGCCGAATCCGTAGAGGGTACGACCCTGGCGCTTCAGAGCGTACACCACGTCCATGGCAGTGACGGTCTTCCTCTTGGCGTGTTCCGTGTAGGTTACAGCATCACGGATGACGTTCTCGAGGAACACCTTCAGGACGCCACGGGTCTCTTCGTAGATGAGACCCGAAATACGCTTGACGCCGCCACGACGAGCTAAGCGACGAATAGCGGGCTTGGTGATGCCCTGGATGTTGTCACGTAGCACCTTACGATGACGCTTGGCGCCACCCTTTCCGAGTCCCTTGCCTCCCTTGCCGCGTCCAGTCATGGTGTTGTAGTTGTGTGAATCGAATTGACGAATGCCCGCACGATTTCCCGACTATATCCCATCAAGCGGACGTACTAGTAGCATTGCAACTCCTGCCTGCCCTTACTTTACGCTTGTGGTCGAATAGACACGGCTTTCTCACAACGCTTTCAAAACTGCAGTTGCCTACTCGTCTGTTTCACGTCCCTGTGAAATGACTTTTGCACAAATCCAAAAAATAGAGCAAAATCAGCGATAATAGTGATTGAGGTGAGCCGCCTGTTGGCTGCAGCCAGAGGAAGGAGGGGAGGGGCAACGGGGTGACGTAGGCGAGTCGAGCAGCCAATGGCGCTCGAGCAAGCGCCTCGAGACGGCGTATATAAGCAAAAATTTTTCGGCGCCGGCCATCACAAACCACAGTTGTTCACCATGGCTCGCACCAAGCAGACTGCTCGCAAGTCCACGGGAGGCAAGGCTCCTCGTAAGCAGCTGGCCACCAAGGCAGCACGCAAGTCTGCTCCTGCCACAGGGGGTGTGAAGAAGCCTCACCGTTACAGGCCCGGAACGGTCGCCCTGCGTGAGATCCGTCGTTACCAGAAGAGCACCGAGTTGCTCATCAGGAAACTTCCCTTCCAGCGTCTGGTGCGCGAGATTGCCCAGGACTTCAAGACCGATCTTCGCTTCCAGTCGTCTGCCGTCATGGCTTTACAGGAGGCATCCGAGGCTTACCTGGTCGGTCTCTTCGAGGACACTAACCTCTGTGCCATCCACGCCAAGCGTGTCACCATCATGCCAAAGGACATTCAGCTTGCTCGCCGTATCCGTGGAGAGCGTGCATAAGCTAAATCGACCACCCTAGTATACACCAAACTCGGCCCTTCTCAGGGCCAAAATATCCTTCTAAGGAGATTTCAGACATTCCTAGCATCAGTCATATGAATTAACCTTCATCTACACATATAATAAATAAATAAATAAATAAATAAACAAATACACTAATTTAGGTGTCATACATACACGTGATATCAATAAATCAAGTCATTTGTAGTACAACCTGTTCTCTTACAAACAAAACGCCGTCGCTTTTCGCTCTTATGCACTGTCAAGGATCACCCACCCCCCCCACCCCCCCAAAATAAAAATTGTCATACTGTACTAGAAATAAAAGCAGCTTGTATAAGTGACATACTGTCCAGTCCTGTTTTATTCTGTTTTCGGTCCTCTGGCTTAATCTGTTAAGTTAGGAGATGACATTTTAAATTAACCGTTTTCTTGACATTTTCAAACCTAAGAGGGTGGCCTGCATAGTAATCCTAATGTGGAACATAACAATGAATCTCTAATCTCTAGAAAAAAGATACCGAGTGCTTATATGTGTTGAGAGAGAGAGAGAGAGAGAGAGAGAGAGAGAGAGAGAGAGAGAGAGAGAGAGAGAGAGAGAGAGAGAGAGAGAGAGAGAGAGAGAGAGAGAGAGAGAGAGAGAGAGAGAGAGACACAGACAGACAGACAGACAGACAGACAGACAGACAGACAGACAGACAGACAGACAGACAGACAGACAGACAGACAGACAGACAGACAGACAGAGACTGAGAGAGAGAAACACACACAGACAGTTTCATAAATATTCTCATTTTATAGCTATTTGCTTTCAGTGACAGAGGTTTTTGTTATAATAGTATTGGTGTCTAACACTCACAATCTCTTTAGAAATTAAAGTGTGGCTCCAATGGAGCCGAGTTTGTTGGTTTGAGGCCAAGCCACCACCACAGGGCAGTAAGTAAGCCGTTTACTTGGAGGAGGTGTACTTGGTGACGGCCTTAGTGCCCTCAGAGACGGCGTGCTTGGCCAGTTCTCCGGGCAACAGGAGCCTTACAGCCGTCTGGATCTCCCGACTGGTAATGGTGGAACGCTTGTTGTAGTGGGCCAGGCGAGAAGCCTCGGCGGCGATGCGCTCGAAGATGTCGTTCACGAACGAGTTCATGATCGACATGGCTTTGGAAGAGATACCAGTGTCGGGGTGGACCTGCTTCAGCACTTTGTAGATGTAGATGCTGTAGCTCTCCTTCCTCCTGCGCTTCTTTTTCTTATCGCCCTTGGCAATGGCCTTCTGGGCCTTTCCGGCCTTCTTGGCAGCCTTTCCAGATGCCTTGGGTGGCATGATGATGCTCGTGCTGGCTGGCGTTGCGATACAATAATGAACTTTTGCGCGAGTCGAGCTTTCCTTTTATATCCCGCTCGCGACTCAGCTCAGAGCGGGTCGCGTGGCGGAGCGCGCTGATTGGTCAGTGGCGGACTCCCTTGATCCTGAGCGGGGTATATAACACGAAGCTCGATCTGCGGGCCGGCATTAAAACACCACAAACCCACAACAGCAGCAGCAATGTCAGGACGCGGCAAGGGAGGCAAAGTGAAGGGCAAGTCAAAGTCTCGCTCCAGCAGGGCCGGACTTCAGTTCCCCGTGGGCAGAATTCACCGTCTGCTGCGTAAGGGCAACTACGCCGAACGCGTCGGTGCTGGCGCTCCTGTCTACCTGGCAGCCGTCATGGAATACCTCGCTGCCGAAGTTCTCGAGCTCGCCGGTAACGCCGCACGTGACAACAAGAAGACCCGTATCATCCCACGTCACTTGCAGTTGGCCATCCGCAACGACGAAGAACTCAACAAACTTCTGTCTGGCGTAACCATTGCACAGGGAGGTGTTCTTCCAAACATTCAGGCAGTTCTTTTGCCAAAGAAGACAGAGAAGAAGTAAGCACTTCTGCCACCCACCGCGACAAATACCATAACCAGGCTCCATCCGGAGCCACACACACTTTAATAGAGAGATTCAAGTAGACAATCAACTTTCAAACATTAATAATAACATTTATATTGATTTCATTTGGAATGTGTACATAACAAACAAACAAAACAAAATTATAGGGGATATTCAGCATCACTTGGAATATTAACCAATCATATAAATCCAATATATATTTTATATTTTACTTTAAGCGAGGAATTCATATTCTATCCATTTTTAATCATACAAATGAACAAAAGCAATTCTTCACTAGACGTAATGAATGAATAAATGATCAAGGTTTTAATGTGTTTCATGAATATATATATATATATATATATATATATATATATATATATATATATATATATATATATATATATATATATATATATATTAATACTTGTGAACCAGAATATGTTTGAGCAGCAGCGATCGTGCCTGCCATTGGCCGAAGTGCAACAATTCAAATAATTTAAAGGGCCTGCTCGGGTATATAAGAGAGGCTGGGAGACTGGGGCCGGTGGTGGGTGATGGGTGATGAGTGATGGTGTGGTGTGGTGTGGTGTTGTTAAGAGTTGATTTACGGCCAGCCAGCCAGCCAGCCAGCCAGCCAGCTGCAGCCAAGGCAGGGCAGGGCAAGGCAAGGCAAGGCAAGGCAAGGCAAGGCAAGGCAAGGCAAGGCAAGGCAAGGCAAGGCAAGGCAAGGCAGGCAGGCAGGCAGGCAGGCAGCCAGGCAGCCAGGCAGCCAGACAGGCAGGCAGGCAGGCAGGCAGGCAGGCAGGCAGGCAGGCAGGCAGGCAGGCAGGCAGGCAGGCAGGCAGGCAGGCAGGCAGGCAGGCAGCAGGCAGGCAGGCAGGCAGGCAGGCAGGCAGGCAGGCAGGCAGGCAGGCAGGCAGCCAGGCAGCCAGCCAGCCAGCCAGCCAGCCAGCCAGCCAGCCAGCCAGCCAGCCAGCCAGCCAGCCAGCCAGCCAGCCAGCCAGCCAGCCACTCCCACTTTGTATTTATATGCATTCAATTTATATTCAAACATTATATATGTTAAGGGCCTTGTTTTAGTGTTTATTTTAAAAATGACAAACATCGAGTCATTTTACCAGTCCTTTAGCGTTAACGGTGATGCATTTTAAAACTGAACATAAATCGCCTTTTCTGGATATATCAAATATCGAATCCGCTTAATGTGCCTACAATTCAATCATTCAAAAAATACATAATTTACATCAAGCCTTTTCATAGAACAGACAATAAGATTTGTACATGCAAAAAAAAAAAAAAATCCTTTAAGTTATCAATACAATGTGAGAAAACTTTACTTTTATAACTAAAGTTGCACAATTATACCAACTCTATGGTGGCTGGGTTGTAAGGTGTGTGGCTGGTGTTTTGGAAGTCGCGAGTTCAAACGACCCAATGGGAATAATACTTTTTTTTTTTTGCCATACAATCTTCCTAATACTATTATGTAGGTTTGTGTGTGTTTTTTTATTCATTCTTTGGTTTTATAGATGACATACATATTGACTCCTTTTACCGGTCCTTAATTAGGCTCTGGGGAAGCAATGGTGGTGGTGGTGGTGGTGGTGGTGGTGCATTTAAAACTAAACCAAAAATCACCAGTTCTGGACGCGTCAAATATCATATCCGCTTAATGTGTCTACAACCTAATTACTTAAAACTACACTATTTAATTCATTCATATCATGTGCATATTGGTCATTATGCTCATACAACCGACATCAAAATTTATTTTCATTATTAGAATCATACATTTCATCAAGTAATACAGATACAAAGAGATTTTCTTTCTGAGAAGACCGTTAGTATTGGCTTGCAGGCAGGCAGGCAGGCAGGCATTTGAGGGTTATTATTTCGCCTGTTGATTGGGGGGAGGGTTGATGTGTTAGGGGGTTTTCGGTTAGATGTGGTGGTGGTGATTGGTGGTGGTGATTGGTGGTGATTGGTGGTGATTGGTGGTGGTGGTGGTGGTGGTGGTGGTAGTAGGTGGGAGTTGGGGGTGGGGGGGGGGGGGGAGGGAAGGGGAGGGGAATGATGGTCTGTGGATTCCTTCTCCGTACCCTTTACATATAAGCAAAAATATGCCTTCTTGTGGGTATAGAAACATTAACACAAATTATATCAGTAACTGATATTGTAGCCTTTTAAACAGAAAAGATTTGTACATACAAATACTTTTTAATTATCATTTATTTGTGGAAATGGCATTTACGTCATTAAATTGATACCTCAGCATCAAGCTAGTGTCCTGCAGCAGTGGTCCAGTGGTAAAGTGTATATAAGTGATGCGTATTCTTGGAGTTGCGAGTTCAAACCCGGATTAAGCTATATATATATATATATACAACATGTTTTGTTTTGGTTGTTTGTTTTTGTATAAAGCCTCACACAATATCTATATTAAGCGAGTTTGTTTTAAACATGACATACATATTAATTCATTTTACCAGGCCTTATTCCACACAACTCCGTGAATTTCCCGTGGAGCCAGCCATTCAAACAAAAACAAACGAAACAAAACAAAACAAAACAAAAAACATTATTGCCAACAGCATTTGGTGTTCCCAGGCGGTCACCCATCCAAGTACTAACCAAACCCAACGTTGCTTAACTTCGCTGATCGGACGAGAAGCGGTGTTCTCAACGTGGTATGGCCGTTGGCATGAGACTGCCTACACATTGTGGCTAATAACCAACTCTTTTAAGTCATCGCGGCAGGATACGGACCTGCTTGTGGTGTCTTAATGGTAATTGTATCCTAACATATTTTTGTCTCCTTGGCATGGATATTTAACATCGTTTATTCAGTCTTGGGTTTATGTTCTTTCGCCATTTACAGACATTTTACATCTACCTACTTCCTCAGCCTGCCCTGCCAATTTCTAATGAATTTGTGGATTTTCTTTTGTAATACAAACATGTGTGTGCTCATCTGCTCTTCAGTTTTTATGATATTTGTCTCATCTGTCCTGCTTTATGATACTTTTACAAAGAACATGAACAAATGCTTCTATTTTAGAGAAGATATGGGATCCAGGTTTCGGAGCCGTAAAACCAACCGTCGTGATTGGTGGACGAGTTGCCAGGTTGCAGCTTCTGTACCGTGCCGGCACATAAATAGGTTCGGCTCAAGCGGCGGCAGCATCATTCCCCCGTGACTGTCTGAGCGTCTCTCATCACCTTGGTTGGTTCATCATCATCATGGTAGAAGCAAAGCCTACCAAGAAGGCTGCGGCTGCTGCTGCTGTGGTGGCCACCACCAGGAAACCTCGCGTCCAGGTTGCTCACCCGAAAACTAGTCAAATGGTTCTAGCCGCGGTCGCAGCACTCAAAGACCGTAAGGGCTCGTCTCTACAAGCAATCAAGAAGTACGTTGTTGCCAACAACAAAGTCGAGGCTGCCAAGATCGCCATTTACATCCGAAGATTTCTCAAGAAAGCAGTGGCTGACGGCATTCTTGTTCAGACCAAGGGAAGTGGAGCTAGTGGATCATTCAAGCTGGCCGTAGCAGAGAAGAGGGCCGTTCTAACTCCCAAGAAAGCCACCACAACCAAGAAACCATCTACAGCAGCAAAGAAGGCCGTGGTAACTCCCAAGAAAGCCGCCACAAGCAACAAACCACCTACAGCCTTGAAAAAGAAGCAGCAGCAGCAGCAGCAGCTTGTTGTTGGGAACAAAAAGCCCAAAATAAAGAGAGCTTCAAAATCTCCCAAACCACCCAAGGCAAAGAAAGCTGTCAAAAAAACAACAAAGGCAAAATAAACGACGACATGCAAGCAGCATGAATACACATGACAATAAACATCCAGGCCTCCCCCCTCAGTGGAGGGGCCTCATATGATTCCAAAAAAGAGTTTAGTTTTGTAGACAAATAAATCATTACTTTTGGGGTAGATTTACTCTGTATATTATATATATATATATATATATATATATATATATATATATATATATATATATATATATATATATATATATAATATACATCTATATTATATATTATATATATATATTATATATATATATAATATATATATATAATATATAATATACATCTATATTATATATATATATATATATACATATATATATATATATATATATATATATATATATATATATATATATATATATACATGGGTGAGGTGATATGGTACCAAAGTTTTGGGTAAGGTGATTGACATTTACACAAGATAAAACACGAACCAATGGGAATAAAAACATAAGAATGGAAGTAACTGCAGAAGGCCTATTGGCCCATAACACAAGCACTTCCTCTTGATGCTTCTATATTGGTTCAGAGTCTTGAAGCTATAATAATAATAATATATATATATATATATATATATATATATATATATATATATATATATATATATATATATATATATATATATATATACACACAAAACTAAATAGTCTTGTTAGACAAATTGCCCCTATTAGAGGCAAGTTGACTAACAAGCCGAATGACTGGCAATTGTTTTGAATTTGAGTTAAATCTAACATAGAAATGTAATCAAACCTAACCTAACCTATGCTAACCCAAGCTAAGCTAACCTAACCTAACCTAAGCTAACCCAAGCTAAGCTAAGCTAACCTAACCTAAGCTAAGCTAACCTAACCTAACCCAGCAATTCATGATCTTAATATAATACTGTTAATTGGATAAACCAATTTGGAAAGAAATGTTCGAAAATAACAAAATTAACTGTGCTTGTTAGGAAAATTGGGCCTTGCATACTTGTCCCAATAGTGTGGTTCTCGCTTTTAGGTACGACATAAACGTATACCTAAGTTGAGAGAGAAAAAGATTCTCACTCAAACATGCATATCGATTGCCAGTCCTGAATTCTGGGTAGATATTCGTGTCCTCCCTTTTCATTTACCATCATTTGGATACTATCAAAACAGCTCTGAGAAGGATAAAATGAATAAAACGGGTAGCTCACTCATGTAAAAAGGAAGAGTTGGGAAAGATCTCTCTCTCTCTCTCCCCCTCACACCCCCCCCCCCCCCCACCAATGATCCTGCTCTGCTAGTATATAACGTAACAAACCTTCCCCCCCCCCCCCCCCAATCAGAGTCCCTTTAAGCATGCGAGGATAAAAAATAGATTTCATAAGACCCAATGTGCTAGCTGATATCAAAACAATTTATGTTATCGTCTATTAAGCCCTTCAGTAAAAAAGTATAGGGACCTAATTAGGTCCCGTTTTGAGGTGGTGGTGGGTGGAATCGATGGATTAGCCAAGCTCTTATCCGCCGAATCCGTAGAGGGTACGACCCTGGCGCTTCAGAGCGTACACCACGTCCATGGCAGTGACGGTCTTCCTCTTGGCGTGTTCCGTGTAGGTTACAGCATCACGGATGACGTTCTCGAGGAACACCTTCAGGACGCCACGGGTCTCTTCGTAGATGAGACCCGAAATACGCTTGACGCCGCCACGACGAGCTAAGCGACGAATAGCGGGCTTGGTGATGCCCTGGATGTTGTCACGTAGCACCTTACGATGACGCTTGGCGCCACCCTTTCCGAGTCCCTTGCCTCCCTTGCCGCGTCCAGTCATGGTGTTGTAGTTGTGTGAATCGAATTGACGAATGCCCGCACGATTTCCCGACTATATCCCATCAAGCGGACGTACTAGTAGCATTGCAACTCCTGCCTGCCCTTACTTTACGCTTGTGGTCGAATAGACACGGCTTTCTCACAACGCTTTCAAAACTGCAGTTGCCTACTCGTCTGTTTCACGTCCCTGTGAAATGACTTTTGCACAAATCCAAAAAATAGAGCAAAATCAGCGATAATAGTGATTGAGGTGAGCCGCCTGTTGGCTGCAGCCAGAGGAAGGAGGGGAGGGGCAACGGGGTGACGTAGGCGAGTCGAGCAGCCAATGGCGCTCGAGCAAGCGCCTCGAGACGGCGTATATAAGCAAAAATTTTTCGGCGCCGGCCATCACAAACCACAGTTGTTCACCATGGCTCGCACCAAGCAGACTGCTCGCAAGTCCACGGGAGGCAAGGCTCCTCGTAAGCAGCTGGCCACCAAGGCAGCACGCAAGTCTGCTCCTGCCACAGGGGGTGTGAAGAAGCCTCACCGTTACAGGCCCGGAACGGTCGCCCTGCGTGAGATCCGTCGTTACCAGAAGAGCACCGAGTTGCTCATCAGGAAACTTCCCTTCCAGCGTCTGGTGCGCGAGATTGCCCAGGACTTCAAGACCGATCTTCGCTTCCAGTCGTCTGCCGTCATGGCTTTACAGGAGGCATCCGAGGCTTACCTGGTCGGTCTCTTCGAGGACACTAACCTCTGTGCCATCCACGCCAAGCGTGTCACCATCATGCCAAAGGACATTCAGCTTGCTCGCCGTATCCGTGGAGAGCGTGCATAAGCTAAATCGACCACCCTAGTATACACCAAACTCGGCCCTTCTCAGGGCCAAAATATCCTTCTAAGGAGATTTCAGACAT
>NC_091226.1:7220005-7234259 GCF_040958095.1 Procambarus clarkii
AGGCAAGGCAAGGCAAGGCAAGGCAAGGCAAGGCAAGGCAAGGCAAGGCAAGGCAAGGCAAGGCAAGGCAGGCAGGCAGGCAGGCAGGCAGCCAGGCAGCCAGGCAGCCAGACAGGCAGGCAGGCAGGCAGGCAGGCAGGCAGGCAGGCAGGCAGGCAGGCAGGCAGGCAGGCAGGCAGGCAGGCAGGCAGGCAGGCAGGCAGGCAGCCAGGCAGGCAGGCAGGCAGGCAGGCAGGCAGGCAGGCAGGCAGGCAGGCAGGCAGGCAGCCAGGCAGCCAGCCAGCCAGCCAGCCAGCCAGCCAGCCAGCCAGCCAGCCAGCCAGCCAGCCAGCCAGCCAGCCAGCCAGCCAGCCAGCCACTCCCACTTTGTATTTATATGCATTCAATTTATATTCAAACATTATATATGTTAAGGGCCTTGTTTTAGTGTTTATTTTAAAAATGACAAACATCGAGTCATTTTACCAGTCCTTTAGCGTTAACGGTGATGCATTTTAAAACTGAACATAAATCGCCTTTTCTGGATATATCAAATATCGAATCCGCTTAATGTGCCTACAATTCAATCATTCAAAAAATACATAATTTACATCAAGCCTTTTCATAGAACAGACAATAAGATTTGTACATGCAAAAAAAAAAAAAAATCCTTTAAGTTATCAATACAATGTGAGAAAACTTTACTTTTATAACTAAAGTTGCACAATTATACCAACTCTATGGTGGCTGGGTTGTAAGGTGTGTGGCTGGTGTTTTGGAAGTCGCGAGTTCAAACGACCCAATGGGAATAATACTTTTTTTTTTTTGCCATACAATCTTCCTAATACTATTATGTAGGTTTGTGTGTGTTTTTTTATTCATTCTTTGGTTTTATAGATGACATACATATTGACTCCTTTTACCGGTCCTTAATTAGGCTCTGGGGAAGCAATGGTGGTGGTGGTGGTGGTGGTGGTGGTGCATTTAAAACTAAACCAAAAATCACCAGTTCTGGACGCGTCAAATATCATATCCGCTTAATGTGTCTACAACCTAATTACTTAAAACTACACTATTTAATTCATTCATATCATGTGCATATTGGTCATTATGCTCATACAACCGACATCAAAATTTATTTTCATTATTAGAATCATACATTTCATCAAGTAATACAGATACAAAGAGATTTTCTTTCTGAGAAGACCGTTAGTATTGGCTTGCAGGCAGGCAGGCAGGCAGGCATTTGAGGGTTATTATTTCGCCTGTTGATTGGGGGGAGGGTTGATGTGTTAGGGGGTTTTCGGTTAGATGTGGTGGTGGTGATTGGTGGTGGTGATTGGTGGTGATTGGTGGTGATTGGTGGTGGTGGTGGTGGTGGTGGTGGTAGTAGGTGGGAGTTGGGGGTGGGGGGGGGGGGGAGGGAAGGGGAGGGGAATGATGGTCTGTGGATTCCTTCTCCGTACCCTTTACATATAAGCAAAAATATGCCTTCTTGTGGGTATAGAAACATTAACACAAATTATATCAGTAACTGATATTGTAGCCTTTTAAACAGAAAAGATTTGTACATACAAATACTTTTTAATTATCATTTATTTGTGGAAATGGCATTTACGTCATTAAATTGATACCTCAGCATCAAGCTAGTGTCCTGCAGCAGTGGTCCAGTGGTAAAGTGTATATAAGTGATGCGTATTCTTGGAGTTGCGAGTTCAAACCCGGATTAAGCTATATATATATATATATACAACATGTTTTGTTTTGGTTGTTTGTTTTTGTATAAAGCCTCACACAATATCTATATTAAGCGAGTTTGTTTTAAACATGACATACATATTAATTCATTTTACCAGGCCTTATTCCACACAACTCCGTGAATTTCCCGTGGAGCCAGCCATTCAAACAAAAACAAACGAAACAAAACAAAACAAAACAAAAAACATTATTGCCAACAGCATTTGGTGTTCCCAGGCGGTCACCCATCCAAGTACTAACCAAACCCAACGTTGCTTAACTTCGCTGATCGGACGAGAAGCGGTGTTCTCAACGTGGTATGGCCGTTGGCATGAGACTGCCTACACATTGTGGCTAATAACCAACTCTTTTAAGTCATCGCGGCAGGATACGGACCTGCTTGTGGTGTCTTAATGGTAATTGTATCCTAACATATTTTTGTCTCCTTGGCATGGATATTTAACATCGTTTATTCAGTCTTGGGTTTATGTTCTTTCGCCATTTACAGACATTTTACATCTACCTACTTCCTCAGCCTGCCCTGCCAATTTCTAATGAATTTGTGGATTTTCTTTTGTAATACAAACATGTGTGTGCTCATCTGCTCTTCAGTTTTTATGATATTTGTCTCATCTGTCCTGCTTTATGATACTTTTACAAAGAACATGAACAAATGCTTCTATTTTAGAGAAGATATGGGATCCAGGTTTCGGAGCCGTAAAACCAACCGTCGTGATTGGTGGACGAGTTGCCAGGTTGCAGCTTCTGTACCGTGCCGGCACATAAATAGGTTCGGCTCAAGCGGCGGCAGCATCATTCCCCCGTGACTGTCTGAGCGTCTCTCATCACCTTGGTTGGTTCATCATCATCATGGTAGAAGCAAAGCCTACCAAGAAGGCTGCGGCTGCTGCTGCTGTGGTGGCCACCACCAGGAAACCTCGCGTCCAGGTTGCTCACCCGAAAACTAGTCAAATGGTTCTAGCCGCGGTCGCAGCACTCAAAGACCGTAAGGGCTCGTCTCTACAAGCAATCAAGAAGTACGTTGTTGCCAACAACAAAGTCGAGGCTGCCAAGATCGCCATTTACATCCGAAGATTTCTCAAGAAAGCAGTGGCTGACGGCATTCTTGTTCAGACCAAGGGAAGTGGAGCTAGTGGATCATTCAAGCTGGCCGTAGCAGAGAAGAGGGCCGTTCTAACTCCCAAGAAAGCCACCACAACCAAGAAACCATCTACAGCAGCAAAGAAGGCCGTGGTAACTCCCAAGAAAGCCGCCACAAGCAACAAACCACCTACAGCCTTGAAAAAGAAGCAGCAGCAGCAGCAGCAGCTTGTTGTTGGGAACAAAAAGCCCAAAATAAAGAGAGCTTCAAAATCTCCCAAACCACCCAAGGCAAAGAAAGCTGTCAAAAAAACAACAAAGGCAAAATAAACGACGACATGCAAGCAGCATGAATACACATGACAATAAACATCCAGGCCTCCCCCCTCAGTGGAGGGGCCTCATATGATTCCAAAAAAGAGTTTAGTTTTGTAGACAAATAAATCATTACTTTTGGGGTAGATTTACTCTGTATATATATATATATATATATATATATATATATATATATATATATATATATAATATATATATATATATATATATAATATACATCTATATTATATATATATATATATATATATATATATATATATATATATATATATATATATATATAATATACATCTATATATATATATATATAATATACATATATATATATATATATATAATATATATATATATATATATATATAATATATACATGGGTGAGGTGATATGGTACCAAAGTTTTGGGTAAGGTGATTGACATTTACACAAGATAAAACACGAACCAATGGGAATAAAAACATAAGAATGGAAGTAACTGCAGAAGGCCTATTGGCCCATAACACAAGCACTTCCTCTTGATGCTTCTATATTGGTTCAGAGTCTTGAAGCTATAATAATAATAATATATATATATATATATATATATATATATATATATATATATATATATATATATATATATATATATATATATATATATATATATACACACAAAACTAAATAGTCTTGTTAGACAAATTGCCCCTATTAGAGGCAAGTTGACTAACAAGCCGAATGACTGGCAATTGTTTTGAATTTGAGTTAAATCTAACATAGAAATGTAATCAAACCTAACCTAACCTATGCTAACCCAAGCTAAGCTAACCTAACCTAACCTAAGCTAACCCAAGCTAAGCTAAGCTAACCTAACCTAACCTAAGCTAAGCTAACCTAACCTAACCCAGCAATTCATGATCTTAATATAATACTGTTAATTGGATAAACCAATTTGGAAAGAAATGTTCGAAAATAACAAAATTAACTGTGCTTGTTAGGAAAATTGGGCCTTGCATACTTGTCCCAATAGTGTGGTTCTCGCTTTTAGGTACGACATAAACGTATACCTAAGTTGAGAGAGAAAAAGATTCTCACTCAAACATGCATATCGATTGCCAGTCCTGAATTCTGGGTAGATATTCGTGTCCTCCCTTTTCATTTACCATCATTTGGATACTATCAAAACAGCTCTGAGAAGGATAAAATGAATAAAACGGGTAGCTCACTCATGTAAAAAGGAAGAGTTGGGAAAGATCTCTCTCTCTCTCTCTCCCCCTCACACCCCCCCCCCCCCCCACCAATGATCCTGCTCTGCTAGTATATAACGTAACAAACCTTCCCCCCCCCCCCCCCCAATCAGAGTCCCTTTAAGCATGCGAGGATAAAAAATAGATTTCATAAGACCCAATGTGCTAGCTGATATCAAAACAATTTATGTTATCGTCTATTAAGCCCTTCAGTAAAAAAGTATAGGGACCTAATTAGGTCCCGTTTTGAGGTGGTGGTGGGTGGAATCGATGGATTAGCCAAGCTCTTATCCGCCGAATCCGTAGAGGGTACGACCCTGGCGCTTCAGAGCGTACACCACGTCCATGGCAGTGACGGTCTTCCTCTTGGCGTGTTCCGTGTAGGTTACAGCATCACGGATGACGTTCTCGAGGAACACCTTCAGGACGCCACGGGTCTCTTCGTAGATGAGACCCGAAATACGCTTGACGCCGCCACGACGAGCTAAGCGACGAATAGCGGGCTTGGTGATGCCCTGGATGTTGTCACGTAGCACCTTACGATGACGCTTGGCGCCACCCTTTCCGAGTCCCTTGCCTCCCTTGCCGCGTCCAGTCATGGTGTTGTAGTTGTGTGAATCGAATTGACGAATGCCCGCACGATTTCCCGACTATATCCCATCAAGCGGACGTACTAGTAGCATTGCAACTCCTGCCTGCCCTTACTTTACGCTTGTGGTCGAATAGACACGGCTTTCTCACAACGCTTTCAAAACTGCAGTTGCCTACTCGTCTGTTTCACGTCCCTGTGAAATGACTTTTGCACAAATCCAAAAAATAGAGCAAAATCAGCGATAATAGTGATTGAGGTGAGCCGCCTGTTGGCTGCAGCCAGAGGAAGGAGGGGAGGGGCAACGGGGTGACGTAGGCGAGTCGAGCAGCCAATGGCGCTCGAGCAAGCGCCTCGAGACGGCGTATATAAGCAAAAATTTTTCGGCGCCGGCCATCACAAACCACAGTTGTTCACCATGGCTCGCACCAAGCAGACTGCTCGCAAGTCCACGGGAGGCAAGGCTCCTCGTAAGCAGCTGGCCACCAAGGCAGCACGCAAGTCTGCTCCTGCCACAGGGGGTGTGAAGAAGCCTCACCGTTACAGGCCCGGAACGGTCGCCCTGCGTGAGATCCGTCGTTACCAGAAGAGCACCGAGTTGCTCATCAGGAAACTTCCCTTCCAGCGTCTGGTGCGCGAGATTGCCCAGGACTTCAAGACCGATCTTCGCTTCCAGTCGTCTGCCGTCATGGCTTTACAGGAGGCATCCGAGGCTTACCTGGTCGGTCTCTTCGAGGACACTAACCTCTGTGCCATCCACGCCAAGCGTGTCACCATCATGCCAAAGGACATTCAGCTTGCTCGCCGTATCCGTGGAGAGCGTGCATAAGCTAAATCGACCACCCTAGTATACACCAAACTCGGCCCTTCTCAGGGCCAAAATATCCTTCTAAGGAGATTTCAGACATTCCTAGCATCAGTCATATGAATTAACCTTCATCTACACATATAATAAATAAATAAATAAATAAATAAACAAATACACTAATTTAGGTGTCATACATACACGTGATATCAATAAATCAAGTCATTTGTAGTACAACCTGTTCTCTTACAAACAAAACGCCGTCGCTTTTCGCTCTTATGCACTGTCAAGGATCACCCACCCCCCCCACCCCCCCAAAATAAAAATTGTCATACTGTACTAGAAATAAAAGCAGCTTGTATAAGTGACATACTGTCCAGTCCTGTTTTATTCTGTTTTCGGTCCTCTGGCTTAATCTGTTAAGTTAGGAGATGACATTTTAAATTAACCGTTTTCTTGACATTTTCAAACCTAAGAGGGTGGCCTGCATAGTAATCCTAATGTGGAACATAACAATGAATCTCTAATCTCTAGAAAAAAGATACCGAGTGCTTATATGTGTTGAGAGAGAGAGAGAGAGAGAGAGAGAGAGAGAGAGAGAGAGAGAGAGAGAGAGAGAGAGAGAGAGAGAGAGAGAGAGAGAGAGAGAGAGACACAGACAGACAGACAGACAGACAGACAGACAGACAGACAAGACAGACAGACAGACAGACAGACAGACAGACAGACAGACAGACAGACAGACAGAGACTGAGAGAGAGAAACACACACAGACAGTTTCATAAATATTCTCATTTTATAGCTATTTGCTTTCAGTGACAGAGGTTTTTGTTATAATAGTATTGGTGTCTAACACTCACAATCTCTTTAGAAATTAAAGTGTGGCTCCAATGGAGCCGAGTTTGTTGGTTTGAGGCCAAGCCACCACCACAGGGCAGTAAGTAAGCCGTTTACTTGGAGGAGGTGTACTTGGTGACGGCCTTAGTGCCCTCAGAGACGGCGTGCTTGGCCAGTTCTCCGGGCAACAGGAGCCTTACAGCCGTCTGGATCTCCCGACTGGTAATGGTGGAACGCTTGTTGTAGTGGGCCAGGCGAGAAGCCTCGGCGGCGATGCGCTCGAAGATGTCGTTCACGAACGAGTTCATGATCGACATGGCTTTGGAAGAGATACCAGTGTCGGGGTGGACCTGCTTCAGCACTTTGTAGATGTAGATGCTGTAGCTCTCCTTCCTCCTGCGCTTCTTTTTCTTATCGCCCTTGGCAATGGCCTTCTGGGCCTTTCCGGCCTTCTTGGCAGCCTTTCCAGATGCCTTGGGTGGCATGATGATGCTCGTGCTGGCTGGCGTTGCGATACAATAATGAACTTTTGCGCGAGTCGAGCTTTCCTTTTATATCCCGCTCGCGACTCAGCTCAGAGCGGGTCGCGTGGCGGAGCGCGCTGATTGGTCAGTGGCGGACTCCCTTGATCCTGAGCGGGGTATATAACACGAAGCTCGATCTGCGGGCCGGCATTAAAACACCACAAACCCACAACAGCAGCAGCAATGTCAGGACGCGGCAAGGGAGGCAAAGTGAAGGGCAAGTCAAAGTCTCGCTCCAGCAGGGCCGGACTTCAGTTCCCCGTGGGCAGAATTCACCGTCTGCTGCGTAAGGGCAACTACGCCGAACGCGTCGGTGCTGGCGCTCCTGTCTACCTGGCAGCCGTCATGGAATACCTCGCTGCCGAAGTTCTCGAGCTCGCCGGTAACGCCGCACGTGACAACAAGAAGACCCGTATCATCCCACGTCACTTGCAGTTGGCCATCCGCAACGACGAAGAACTCAACAAACTTCTGTCTGGCGTAACCATTGCACAGGGAGGTGTTCTTCCAAACATTCAGGCAGTTCTTTTGCCAAAGAAGACAGAGAAGAAGTAAGCACTTCTGCCACCCACCGCGACAAATACCATAACCAGGCTCCATCCGGAGCCACACACACTTTAATAGAGAGATTCAAGTAGACAATCAACTTTCAAACATTATAATAACATTTATATTGATTCATTTGGAATGTGTACATAACAACAAACAAAACGAAAATTATAGGGGATATTCAGCATCACTTGAATATTAACCAATCATATAAATCCAATATATATTTTATATTTTACTTTAAGGCGAGGAATTCATATTCTATCCATTTTTAATCATACAAATGAACAAAAGCATTCTTCACTAGACGTAATGAATGAATAAATGATCAAGGTTTTAATGTGTTTCATGAATATATATATATATATATATATATATATATATATATATATATATATATATATATATATATTATATATATATATATATATATTAATACTTGTGAACCAGAATATGTTTGAGCAGCGCGATCGTGCCTGCCATTGGCCGAAGTGCAACAATTCAAATAATTTAAAGGGCCTGCTCGGGTATATAAGAGAGGCTGGGAGACTGGGGCCGGTGGTGGGTATGGGTATGAGTGATTGTGTGGTGTGGTGTGGTGTTGTTAAGAGTTGATTTACGGCAGCCAGCCAGCCAGCCAGCCAGCCACTGCAGCCAAGGCAGGCAGGGCAAGGCAAGGCAAGGCAAGGCTAAGGCAAGGCAAGGCAAGGCAGGCAAGGCAAGGCAAGGCAAGGCAGAGCAAGGCAGGCAGGCAGGCAGAGCAGCCAGGCAGCCAGGCAGCCAGACAGGCAGGCACAGGCAGGCAGGCAGGCAGGCGCAGGCAGGCAGGCAGGCAGGCAGGCAGGCAGGCAGGCAGGCAGGCAGGCAGGCAGCCAGGCAGGGCAGGCAGGCAGGCAGGCAGGCAGGCAGGCAGGCAGGCAGGCAGGCAGCCAGGCAGCCAGCGCAGCCAGCCAGCCAGCCAGCCAGCCAGCCAGCCAGCCAGCCAGCCAGCCAGCCAGCCAGCCAGCCAGCCAGCCACTCCCACTTTGTATTTATATGCATTCAATTTATATTCAAACATTATATATGTTAAGGGCCTTGTTTTAGTGTTTATTTTAAAAATGACAAACATCGAGTCATTTTACCAGTCCTTTAGCGTTAACGGTGATGCATTTTAAAACTGAACATAAATCGCCTTTTCTGGATATATCAAATATCGAATCCGCTTAATGTGCCTACAATTCAATCATTCAAAAAATACATAATTTACATCAAGCCTTTTCATAGAACAGACAATAAGATTTGTACATGCAAAAAAAAAAAAAAAATCCTTTAAGTTATCAAGACAATGTGAGAAAACTTTACTTTTATAACTAAAGTTGCACAATTATACCAACTCTATGGTGGCTGGGTTGTAAGGTGTGTGGCTGTGTTTTGGAAGTCGCGAGTTCAAACGACCCAATGGGAATAATACTTTTTTTTTTTGCCATACAATCTTCCTAATACTATTATGTAGGTTTGTGTGTGTTTTTTATTCATTCTTTGGTTTTATAGATGACATACATATTGACTCCTTTACCGGTCCTTAATTAGGCTCTGGGAAGCAATGGGGTGTTGGTGGTGGTGGTGGTGGTGCATTTAAAACTAAACCAAAAATCACCAGTTCTGGACGCGTCAAATATCATATCCGCTTAATGTGTCTACAACCTAATTACTTAAAACTACACTATTTAATTCATTCATATCATGTGCATATTGGTCATTATGCTCATACAACCGACATCAAAATTTATTTTCATTATTAGAATCATACATTTCATCAAGTAATACAGATACAAAGAGATTTTCTTTCTGAGAAGACCGTTAGTATTGGCTTGCAGGCAGGCAGGCAGGCAGGCATTTGAGGGTTATTATTTCGCCTGTTGATTGGGGGGAGGGTTGATGTGTTAGGGGGTTTTCGGTTAGATGTGGTGGTGGTGATTGGTGGTGGTGATTGGTGGTGATTGGTGGTGATTGGTGGTGGTGGTGGTGGTGGTGGTGGTAGTAGGTGGGAGTTGGGGGTGGGGGGGGGGGGGAGGGAAGGGGAGGGGAATGATGGTCTGTGGATTCCTTCTCCGTACCCTTTACATATAAGCAAAAATATGCCTTCTTGTGGGTATAGAAACATTAACACAAATTATATCAGTAACTGATATTGTAGCCTTTTAAACAGAAAAGATTTGTACATACAAATACTTTTTAATTATCATTTATTTGTGGAAATGGCATTTACGTCATTAAATTGATACCTCAGCATCAAGCTAGTGTCCTGCAGCAGTGGTCCAGTGGTAAAGTGTATATAAGTGATGCGTATTCTTGGAGTTGCGAGTTCAAACCCGGATTAAGCTATATATATATATATATATACAACATGTTTTGTTTTGGTTGTTTGTTTTTGTATAAAGCCTCACACAATATCTATATTAAGCGAGTTTGTTTTAAACATGACATACATATTAATTCATTTTACCAGGCCTTATTCCACACAACTCCGTGAATTTCCCGTGGAGCCAGCCATTCAAACAAAAACAAACGAAACAAAACAAAACAAAACAAAAAACATTATTGCCAACAGCATTGGTGTTCCCAGGCGGTCACCCATCCAAGTACTAACCAAACCCAACGTTGCTTAACTTCGCTGATCGGACGAGAAGCGGTGTTCTCAACGTGGTATGGCCGTTGGCATGAGACTGCCTACACATTGTGGCTAATAACCAACTCTTTTAAGTCATCGCGGCAGGATACGGACCTGCTTGTGGTGTCTTAATGGTAATTGTATCCTAACATATTTTTGTCTCCTTGGCATGGATATTTAACATCGTTTATTCAGTCTTGGGTTTATGTTCTTTCGCCATTTACAGACATTTTACATCTACCTACTTCCTCAGCCTGCCCTGCCAATTTCTAATGAATTTGTGGATTTTCTTTTGTAATACAAACATGTGTGTGCTCATCTGCTCTTCAGTTTTATTATGATATGTCTCATCTGTCCTGCTTTATGATACTTTTACAAAGAACATGAACAAATGCTTCTATTTTAGAGAAGATATGGGATCCAGGTTTCG
This sequence comes from Procambarus clarkii, assembly GCF_040958095.1. Taxonomy (NCBI): domain Eukaryota; kingdom Metazoa; phylum Arthropoda; class Malacostraca; order Decapoda; family Cambaridae; genus Procambarus; species Procambarus clarkii. Next base: position 7,230,766 of record NC_091226.1, read on the forward strand.
GAGCCGTAAAACCAACCGTCGTGATTGGTGGACGAGTTGCCAGGTTGCAGCTTCTGTACCGTGCCGGCACATAAATAGGTTCGGCTCAAGCGGCGGCAGCATCATTCCCCCGTGACTGTCTGAGCGTCTCTCATCACCTTGGTTGGTTCATCATCATCATGGTAGAAGCAAAGCCTACCAAGAAGGCTGCGGCTGCTGCTGCTGTGGTGGCCACCACCAGGAAACCTCGCGTCCAGGTTGCTCACCCGAAAACTAGTCAAATGGTTCTAGCCGCGGTCGCAGCACTCAAAGACCGTAAGGGCTCGTCTCTACAAGCAATCAAGAAGTACGTTGTTGCCAACAACAAAGTCGAGGCTGCCAAGATCGCCATTTACATCCGAAGATTTCTCAAGAAAGCAGTGGCTGACGGCATTCTTGTTCAGACCAAGGGAAGTGGAGCTAGTGGATCATTCAAGCTGGCCGTAGCAGAGAAGAGGGCCGTTCTAACTCCCAAGAAAGCCACCACAACCAAGAAACCATCTACAGCAGCAAAGAAGGCCGTGGTAACTCCCAAGAAAGCCGCCACAAGCAACAAACCACCTACAGCCTTGAAAAAGAAGCAGCAGCAGCAGCAGCAGCTTGTTGTTGGGAACAAAAAGCCCAAAATAAAGAGAGCTTCAAAATCTCCCAAACCACCCAAGGCAAAGAAAGCTGTCAAAAAAACAACAAAGGCAAAATAAACGACGACATGCAAGCAGCATGAATACACATGACAATAAACATCCAGGCCTCCCCCCTCAGTGGAGGGGCCTCATATGATTCCAAAAAAGAGTTTAGTTTTGTAGACAAATAAATCATTACTTTTGGGGTAGATTTACTCTGTATATTATATATATATATATATATATATATATATATATATATATATATATATATATATATATATATATATATATATAATATACATATATTATATATATATATATATATATATATATATATATATATATATTATATATATATACATCTATATTATATATATATATAATATACATATATATATATATATATATATATATATATATTATAATATATATATATATATACATGGGTGAGGTGATATGGTACCAAAGTTTTGGGTAAGGTGATTGACATTTACACAAGATAAAACACGAACCAATGGGAATAAAAACATAAGAATGGAAGTAACTGCAGAAGGCCTATTGGCCCATAACACAAGCACTTCCTCTTGATGCTTCTATATTGGTTCAGAGTCTTGAAGCTATAATAATAATAATATATATATATATAATATATATATATATATATATATATATATATATATATAATATATATATATATATATATATATACACACAAAACTAAATAGTCTTGTTAGACAAATTGCCCCTATTAGAGGCAAGTTGACTAACAAGCCGAATGACTGGCAATTGTTTTGAATTTGAGTTAAATCTAACATAGAAATGTAATCAAACCTAACCTAACCTATGCTAACCCAAGCTAAGCTAACCTAACCTAACCTAAGCTAACCCAAGCTAAGCTAAGCTAACCTAACCTAAGCTAAGCTAACCTAACCTAACCCAGCAATTCATGATCTTAATATAATACTGTTAATTGGATAAACCAATTTGGAAAGAAATGTTCGAAAATAACAAAATTAACTGTGCTTGTTAGGAAAATTGGGCCTTGCATACTTGTCCCAATAGTGTGGTTCTCGCTTTTAGGTACGACATAAACGTATACCTAAGTTGAGAGAGAAAAAGATTCTCACTCAAACATGCATATCGATTGCCAGTCCTGAATTCTGGGTAGATATTCGTGTCCTCCCTTTTCATTTACCATCATTTGGATACTATCAAAACAGCTCTGAGAAGGATAAAATGAATAAAACGGGTAGCTCACTCATGTAAAAAGGAAGAGTTGGGAAAGATCTCTCTCTCTCTCTCTCCCCTCACACCCCCCCCCCCCCACCAATGATCCTGCTCTGCTAGTATATAACGTAACAAACCTTCCCCCCCCCCCCCCCAATCAGAGTCCCTTTAAGCATGCGAGGATAAAAAATAGATTTCATAAGACCCAATGTGCTAGCTGATATCAAAACAATTTATGTTATCGTCTATTAAGCCCTTCAGTAAAAAAGTATAGGGACCTAATTAGGTCCCGTTTTGAGGTGGTGGTGGGTGGAATCGATGGATTAGCCAAGCTCTTATCCGCCGAATCCGTAGAGGGTACGACCCTGGCGCTTCAGAGCGTACACCACGTCCATGGCAGTGACGGTCTTCCTCTTGGCGTGTTCCGTGTAGGTTACAGCATCACGGATGACGTTCTCGAGGAACACCTTCAGGACGCCACGGGTCTCTTCGTAGATGAGACCCGAAATACGCTTGACGCCGCCACGACGAGCTAAGCGACGAATAGCGGGCTTGGTGATGCCCTGGATGTTGTCACGTAGCACCTTACGATGACGCTTGGCGCCACCCTTTCCGAGTCCCTTGCCTCCCTTGCCGCGTCCAGTCATGGTGTTGTAGTTGTGTGAATCGAATTGACGAATGCCATTCATTCATTCATTTAAATATAGGTCAAGATACCCTAATGGGTGAGCGTGGAAGTGGGATAGGAAGAATTAGTGGGGGTGAGAGGAAGGGTTTTCAGTATGAGGTAAAGTGCCAGGGCTAGACCCAGCTGCATGGCATTGAAATCGTTATGACCAGACTAGGCAGTGAAGGCAAGATCGGATCTCTGTGACAACATTTCGTCTTTTCTGAGCACCCACGGAGACAGCAGTCCTCAGCTGGGTGTGCCCTGGAGGGCTCAACCAGATGTGGTCTTGATCTGCTAATCAGCATCGCGGCCCACCCAAGCGCACCAGAAAACGGAGCTAGTTGGTCCCCCTAAAGAGGGGGGAGAAGAGTTAGGAGGTTATAGTTGGAAGTTTGGTGATTTTGAGTAGTGATATTATAGGAGAGGGTTATGTAAAGGACGGAGCAGGAGGTGGATCGTCGATCAGGTTAAAGAGGTTGTGCGTATGTCTGTCTGCTTAGGACGTTTCTGAGGAACGTGTCGTAGTTGTCATGATAGGTGAGAATTCTGTCAATCTGTTTCTTCCCCATAGTATCCCAGGTTGATGTTCAGAGGTGGGATGTTCGCCCTCTCATGCAGGGCCTCACTGGTGGTGAAGTCCTGCCAATGGGTCGAACACCCATCTCAGAGCCCTGTTCTGGGTACGCTGGAGTTTCTTCCTATTTGTTGGTGCGCAAGTGTGAGTGGGATCGGTGCATATGTTAGGAGTGGAGAATAAGTTTGTATAAGTAGAGCTTGGTGGCTTGGGAGGCATGTTTAAGTGGTAGAGTTTTGATAGGCGTTTGAGGCTATAGCTTTCTTGGGTGTTATGTGTGTGTGAAAGCGAAGGTTAAAGTCTAGTGTGAGTCCAAGTACTGTGGTTTTGTTGACTCTTGGGATCTGGGTTGCATCTGGTGATTGAGAGTAGAGTTTTA
>NC_091226.1:7234759-7314622 GCF_040958095.1 Procambarus clarkii
GGGAGCCAAATTCTGGCTCTATGCACGTATTCGCAGTTTGATATTAGATATTACGACTTTTTATACCAAACATATGCCAAGTCCTGAAAGCGGCAGTGAGTCAAATTTTGCACAAACTCCCAAGCAGTTATCGAAATATCCCAAATATTTCAATTTCGAGGCCTGAGCCATATTTTGGAGCCAAATTCTGGCTCTATGCACCTATTCGCAGTTTGAAATTGCGACTTTTTTATACCCAATATATGCCAACTACTGAAAGTGGTGTTTGGTCACATTTGTCACAAACCTCCCTGCAGTTTTCAAAATATGCCTAATATCCCAATTTCGAGGCCTAAGCCATATTTTGGAGCCAAATTCAGGCTCTCTATACGTATTCACAGTTTGAAATTACGACTTTTTATACCCAACATATTCCAAGTACTGTAAGCGGCGTTTGGTCACATTTGTCCCAAACCTCCCTCCAGTTTTTAAAATATCCCAAACATCCCAATTTCGAGGCCTGAGCCATATTTTGGAGCCGAATTCTGGCTCTATGCACGTATTCGCAGTTTGATATTACGACTTTTTATACCCAACATATGCCAAGTCCTGAAAGCCGCAATGAGTCACATTTTGCACAAACTCCTTTGCAGTTTTCGAAAAATCCCAAATATCCCAATTTCGAGGCCTGAGCTATATTTTGGAGCCAAATTCTGGCTCTCTGCACGTATTCGCAGTTTTAAGTTACGACTTTTTATACCCAACATATGCCAAGTACTGAAAGCGGCGTTTGGTCACATTTGTCCCAAACCTCCCTAAAGTTTTCAAAATATCCCAAACATCCCAATTTCGAGGCCTGAGCCATATTTTGGAGCCAAATTCTGTCTCTATTCACGTATTCGCAGTTTGATATTACGACTTTTATACCCAACATATGCCATGTGCCGTAAGCGGCAGTGAGTCACATTTTCCACAAACTCCCATGCAGTTTTCGAATATCCCAAATATCCCAATTTTGATGCCTGAGCCATATTTTGGAGCCAAATTCTGGCTCTCTGCACGTATTCGCAGTTTTAAGTTACGACTTTTTATACCCAACATATGCCAAGTACTGAAAGCGGCGTTTGGTCACATTTGTCCCAAACCTCCCTCCAGTTTTCAAAATATCACAAACATCCCAATTTCGAGGCCTGAGCCATATTTTGGAGCTAAATTCTGGCTCTCTACATGTATTCGCAGTTTGATATTACGACTTCTTATACCCAACATATGCCAAGTCCTGGAAGCGGCAGTGAGTCACATTTTGCACAAACTCCCCTGCAGTTTTCGAAATATCCCAAATATCCCAATTTCGAGGCCTGAGCCATATTTTGGAGCCAAATTCAGGCTCTCTGTACGTATTCGCAGTTTGAAGTTACGACTTTTTATACCCAACATATGCTAAGTACTGAAAGCGGTGTTTGGTCACATTTGTCCCAAACCTCCTTCCAGTTTTCAAAATATCCCAAACATCCCAATTTCGAGGTGTGAAACCATATTTTGGAGCCAAATTCAGGCTCTATGCAGGTATTCGCAGTTTGATATTACGACTTTTTATACCCAACATATGCCAAGTCCTGAAAGCCGCAATGAGTCACATTTTGCACAAACTCCTTTGCAGTTTTCGAAAAATCCCAAATATCCCAATTTCGAGGCCTGAGCTATATTTTGCAACCAAATTCTGGCTCTCTGCATGTATTCGCAGTTTGATATTACGACTTTTTATACCAACATATGCCAAGTACTGAAAGCGGCAGTGAGTTACATTTGCACAAACTTCCCTGCAGTTTTCAAAATATCCCAAACATCCAAATTTCGAGGCCTGAGCCATATTTTGCAACCAAATTCTGGCTCTCTGCATGTATTCGCAGTTTTAAATTACGAATTTTTATACCCAACATATGCCAAGTCCTGAAAGCGGCAGTGAGACACATTTTGCACAAACTCCCCTGCAGTTTTCGAAATATCCCAAATATCCCAATTTCGAGGCCTGAGCCATATTTTGGAGCCAAATTCAGGCTCTCTGTACGTATTCGCAGTTTGATATTACGACTTTTTATACCCAACATATGCCAAGTACTGAAAGCGGCGTTTGGTCACATTTGTCCCAAACCTCCCTCCAGTTTTCAAAATATCCCAAACATCCCAATTTCGAGGCCTGAGCCATATTTTGGAGCCAAATTCTGGCTCTATGCACGTATTCGCAGTTTGATATTACGACTTTTTATACCCAACATATGCCAAGTCCTGAAAGCGGCAATGAGTCACATTTTGCACAAACTCCCCTGCAGTTTTCGAAAAATCCCAAATATCCCAATTTCGAGGCCTGAGCAATATTTTGGAGCCAAATTCTGGCTCTATGCACATATTCGCAGTTTGATATTACTACTTTTTATACCCAACATATGCCAAGTCCTGAAAGCCGCAATGAGTCACATTTTGCACAAACTCCTTTGCAGTTTTCGAAAAATCCCAAATATCCCAATTTCGAGGCCTGAGCCATATTTTGGAGCCAAATTTTGGCTCTCTGCTCGTATTCGCAGTTTGAAATTGCATCTTTTTTATACCCAACATATGCCAACTACTGAAAGCGGCGTTTGGTCACATTTGTCTCAAACCTCCCTGCAGTTTTCAAAATATCCCTAATATCCCAATTTCGAGGCCTGAGCCATATTTTGGAGCCAAATTCAGGCTCTCTATACGTATTCCCAGTTTGAAATTACGACTTTTTATACCCAACATATGCCAAATACTGAAAGCGGCGTTTGGTCACATTTGTCCCAAACCTCCCTCCAGTTTTCAAAATATCCCAAACAGCCCAATTTCGAAGCCTGAGCCATATTTTGGAGCCAAATTCTGGCTCTCTGCACGTATTCGCAGTTTTAAGTTACGACTTTTTAAACCCATCATATGCCAAGTACTGAAAGCGGCGTTTGGTCATATTCGTCCCAAACTCCCCTGCAGTTTTCAAAATATCCCAAACTTCCCAATTTCGAGGCCTGAGTCATATTTTGGAGCCAAATTCTGGCTCTCTGCATGTATTCGCAGTTTGAAATTATGACTTTTTATACCTAACATATGCCAAGTCCTGAAAGCGGCAGTGATTCACATTTTGCACAAACTCCCCTGCAGTTTTCAAAATATCCCAAACATCCCAATTTCGAGGCCTGAGCCATATTTTGGAGCCAAATTCAGGCTCTCTGTACGTATTCGCAGTTTGAAATTACGACTTTTTATACCCAACATATGCCAAGTACTGAAAGCAGCGTTTGGTCACATTTGTCCCAAACCTCCCTGCAATTTTCAAAATATCCCAAATATCCCAATTTCGAGGCCTGAGCCATGTTTTGGAAACAAATTCTGGCTCTCTGCACGTATTCGCAGTTGAAAATTACAACTTTTTATACTCAACATATGCCAAGTACTGAAAGCGGCGTTTGGTCACATTTTTCCCAAACCTCCCTCCAGTTTTCAAAATATCCCAAACATCCCAATTTCGAAGCCTGAGCCATATTTTGGAGCCAAATTCTGGCTCTATGCACGTATTCGCAGTTTGATATTACTACCTTTTATACCCAACATATGCCAAGTACTGGACGCGGCAGTGAGTCACATTTTGCACAAACTCCCCTGAAGTTTTCAAAATATCCCAAACATCCCAATTTCGAGGCCTGAGCAATATTTTGGAGCCAAATTCTGGCTCTCTGCACGTATTCGCTGTTTTAAATTACGAATTTTTATACCCAACATATGCCAAGTCCCGAAAGCGGCAATTAGTAAGATTTTGCTCGAACTCCTCTGCAGTTTTCAAAATATCCCTAACATCCCAATTTCGAGGCCTGAGCCATATTTTGGAGCCAAATTTTGGCTCTCTGCACGTATTCGCAGTTTCATATTACGAATTTTATACCCAACATATGCCAAGTACTGAAAACGGCAGTGAGTCACATTTTGCACAAACTCCCCTACAGTTTTCAAAATATCCCAAATATTCCAATTTCGAGGCCTGAGCCATATTTTGGAGCCAAATTCTGGCTCTCTGCAAGTATTCGCAGCTTGAAATTGCGACTTTTTTATACCCAACATATGCCAAGTACTGAAAGCGGCGTTTGGTCACATTTGTCTCAAACCTCCCTGCATTTTTCAAAATATCCCTAATATCCCAATTTCGAGGCCTGAGCCATATTTTGGAGCCAAATTCAGGCTCTCTATACGTATTCGCAGTTTGAAATTACGACTTTTTATACCCAACATATGCCAAATACTGAAAGCGGCGTTTGGTCACATTTGTCCCAAACCTCCGTGCAGTTTTCAAAATATCCCTAATATCCCAATTTCGAGGCCTGAGTCATATTTTGGAGCCAAATTCTGGCTCTCTGCACGTATTCGCAGTTTGAAATTTCGACTTTTTATATCCAACATATGCCAAGTACTGAAAGGGCCTTTGGTCATATTTGTCCCAAACTCCCCTGCAGTTTTCAAAATATCCCAAACATCCCAATTTCGAGGCCTGAGCCATATTTTGGAGCCAAATTCTGGCTCTCTGCACGTATTTGCAGTTTGAAATTGCGACTTTTTTATACCCAATATATGCCAAGTACTGAAAGCGGCATTTGGTCACATTTGTCCCAAATCTCCCTCCAGTTTTCAAAATATCACAAACATCCCAATTTCGAGGCCTGAGCCATATTTTGGAGCCAAATTCTGGCTCTCTACATGTATTCGCAGTTTGATATTACGACTTTTTATACCCAACATATGCCAAGTCCTGAAAGTGGCAGTGAGTCACATTTTGCACAAACTCCCCTGCAGTTTTCAAAATATCTCAAACATCCCAAATTCGAGGCCTGAGCAATATTTTGGAGCCAAATTCTGGCTCTCTGCACGTATTCGCTGTTTTAAATTACGACTTTTTGTACCCAACATATGGCAAGTCCTGAAAGCGGCAATTAGTAAGAATTGCACAAACTCCTCTGCAGTTTTCAAAATATCCCAAACATCCCAATTTCGAGGCCTGAGCCATATTTTGGAGCCAAATTCTGGCTCTCTGCACGTATTTGCAGTTTCATATTACGAATTTTATACCCAACATATGCCAAGTACTGAAAGCGGCAGTGAGTCACATATTGCACAAACTCCTTTGCAGTTTTCGAAAAATCCCAAATATCCCAATTTCGAGGCCTGAGCCATATTTTGGAGCCAAATTCTGGTTCTCTGCACGTATTCGCAGTTTTAAGTTACGACTTTTTATTCCCAACATATGCCAAGTACTGAAAGCGGCGTTTGGTCACATTTGTCCCAAACCTCCCTGCAGTTTTCAAAATATCCCAAATATCCAAATTTCGAGGCCTGAGCCATATTTTGGAAACAAATTCTGGCTCTCTGCATGTATTCGCAGTTGAAAATTACAACTTTTTATACTCAACATATGCCAAGTACTGAAAGCGGCGTTTGGTCACATTTTTCCCAAACCTCCCTTCAGTTTTCAAAATATCCCAAACATCCCAATTTCGAAGCCTGAGCCATATTTTGGAGCCAAATTCTGGCTCTATGCACGTATTCGCAGTTTGATATTACTACCTTTTATACCCAACATATGCCAAGTACTGGACGCGGCAGTGAGTCACATTTTGCACAAACTCCCCTGCAGTTTTCAAAATATCCCAAACATCCCAATTTCGAGGCCTGAGCAATATTTTGGAGCCAAATTCTGGCTCTCTGCACGTATTCGCTGTTTTAAATTACGAATTTTTATACCCAACATATGCCAAGTCCCGAAAGCGGCAATTAGTAAGATTTTGCTCGAACTCCTCTGCAGTTTTCAAAATATCCCTAACATCCCAATTTCGAGGCCTGAGCCATATTTTGGAGCCAAATTTTGGCTCTCTGCACGTATTCGCAGTTTCATATTACGAATTTTATACCCAACATATGCCAAGTACTGAAAACGGCAGTGAGTCACATTTTGCACAAACTCCCCTACAGTTTTCAAAATATCCCAAATATTCCAATTTCGAGGCCTGAGCCATATTTTGGAGCCAAATTCTGGCTCTCTGCAAGTATTCGCAGTTTGAAATTGCGACTTTTTTATACCCAACATATGCCAAGTACTGAAAGCGGCGTTTGGTCACATTTGTCTCAAACCTCCCTGCATTTTTCAAAATATCCCTAATATCCCAATTTCGAGGCCTGAGCCATATTTTGGAGCCAAATTCAGGCTCTCTATACGTATTCGCAGTTTGAAATTACGACTTTTTATACCCAACAAATGCCAAATACTGAAAGCGGCGTTTGGTCACATTTGTCCCAAACCTCCGTGCAGTTTTCAAAATATCCCTAATATCCCAATTTCGAGGCCTGAGTCATATTTTGGAGCCAAATTCTGGCTCTCTGCACCTATTCGCAGTTTGAAATTTCGACTTTTTATATCCAACATATGCCAAGTACTGAAATGGCCTTTGGTCATATTTGTCCCAAACTCCCCTGCAGTTTTCAAAATATCCCAAACATCCCAATTTCGAGGCCTGAGCCATATTTTGGAGCCAAATTCTGGCTCTCTGCACGTATTTGCAGTTTGAAATTGCGACTTTTTTATACCCAATATATGCCAAGTGCTGAAAGCGGCATTTGGTCACATTTGTCCCAAATCTCCCTCCAGTTTTCAAAATATCACAAACATCCCAATTTCGAGGCCTGAGCCATATTTTGGAGCCAAATTCTGGCTCTCTACATGTATTCGCAGTTTGATATTACGACTTTTTATACCCAACATATGCCAAGTCCTGAAAGTGGCAGTGAGTCACATTTTGCACAAACTCCCCTGCAGTTTTCGAAATATCCCAAATATCCCAATTTCGAGGCCTGAGCCATATTTTGGAGCCAAATTCAGGCTCTCTGTACGTATTCGCAGTTTGAAGTTACGCCTTTTTATACCCAACATATGCAATGTACTGAAAGCGGCGTTTGGTCACATTTGTCCCAAACCTCCCTCCAGTTTTCAAAATATCCCAAACATCCCAATTTCGAAGCCTGAGCCATATTTTGGAGCCAAATTCTGGCTCTATGCACGTATTCGCAGTTTGATATTACTACCTTTTATACCCAAAATATGCCAAGTACTGGACGCGGCAGTGAGTCACATTTTGCACAAACTCCCCTGCAGTTTTCAAAATATCCCAAACATCCCAATTTCGAGGCCTGAGCAATATTTTGGAGCCAAATTCTGGCTCTCTGCACGTATTCGCTGTTTTAAATTACGAATTTTTATACCCAACATATGCCAAGTCCCGAAAGCGGCAATTAGTAAGATTTTGCTCGAACTCCTCTGCAGTTTTCAAAATATCCCTAACATCCCAATTTCGAGGCCTGAGCCATATTTTGGAGCCAAATTTTGGCTCTCTGCACGTATTCGCAGTTTCATATTACGAATTTTATACCCAACATATGCCAAGTACTGAAAACGGCAGTGAGTCACATTTTGCACAAACTCCCCTACAGTTTTCAAAATATCCCAAATATTCCAATTTCGAGGCCTGAGCCATATTTTGGAGCCAAATTCTGGCTCTCTGCAAGTATTCGCAGTTTGAAATTGCGACTTTTTTATACCCAACATATGCCAAGTACTGAAAGCGGCGTTTGGTCACATTTGTCTCAAACCTCCCTGCATTTTTCAAAATATCCCTAATATCCCAATTTCGAGGCCTGAGCCATATTTTGGAGCCAAATTCAGGCTCTCTATACGTATTCGCAGTTTGAAATTACGACTTTTTATACCCAACATATGCCAAATACTGAAAGCGGCGTTTGGTCACATTTGTCCCAAACCTCCGTGCAGTTTTCAAAATATCCCTAATACCCCAATTCCGAGGCCTGAGTCATATTTTGGAGCCAAATTCTGGCTCTCTGCACCTATTCGCAGTTTGAAATTTCGACTTTTTATATCCAACATATGCCAAGTACTGAAAGGGCCTTTGGTCATATTTGTCCCAAACTCCCCTGCAGTTTTCAAAATATCCCAAACATCCCAATTTCGAGGCCTGAGCCATATTTTGGAGCCAAATTCTGGCTCTCTGCACGTATTTGCAGTTTGAAATTGCGACTTTTTTATACCCAATATATGCCAAGTGCTGAAAGCGGCATTTGGTCACATTTGTCCCAAATCTCCCTCCAGTTTTCAAAATATCACAAACATCCCAATTTCGAGGCCTGAGCCATATTTTGGAGCCAAATTCTGGCTCTCTACATGTATTCGCAGTTTGATATTACGACTTTTTATACCCAACATATGCCAAGTCCTGAAAGTGGCAGTGAGTCACATTTTGCACAAACTCCCCTGCAGTTTTCGAAATATCCCAAATATCCCAATTTCGAGGCCTGAGCCATATTTTGGAGCCAAATTCAGGCTCTCTGTACGTATTCGCAGTTTGAAGTTACGCCTTTTTATACCCAACATATGCTATGTACTGAAAGCGGCGTTTGGTCACATTTGTCCCAAACCTCCCTCCAGTTTTCAAAATATCCCAAACATCCCAATTTCGAGGCCTGAGCCATATTTTGGAGCCAAATTCAGGCTCTATGCAGGTATTCGCAGTTTGATATTACGACTTTTTATACCCAACATATGCCAAGTCCTGAAAGCCGCAATGAGTCACATTTTGCACAAACTCCTTTGCAGTTTTCGAAAATTCCCAAATATCCCAATTTCGAGGCCTGAGCCATATTTTGGAGCCAAATTCTGGCTCTCTGCACGTATTCGCAGTTTTAAGTTACGACTTTTTATACCCAACATATGCCAAGTACTGAAACCGGCGTTTGGTCACATTTGTCCCAAACCTCCCTCCAGTTTTCAAAATATCCCAAACATCCCAATTTCGAGGCCTGAGTCATATTTTGGAGCCAAATTCTGGCTCTATGCAAGTATTCGCAGTTTGATATTACGACTTTTTATACCAAACATATGCCAAGTCCTGAAAGCGGCAGTGAGTCACATTTTGCACAAACTCCCCTGCAGTTTTCGAAATATCCCAAATATCCCAATTTTGAGGCCTGAGCCATATTTTGGAGCTAAATTCTGGCTCTCTGCACGTATTCGCAGTTTTAAGTTACGACTTTTTATACCCAACATATGCCAAGTACTGAAAGTGGCGTTTGGTCACATTTGCCTTAAACCTCCCTCCAGTTTTCAAAATATCCCAAACATCCCAATTTCGAGGCCTGAGCCATATTTTGGAGCCAAATTCTGTCTCTATGCACGTATTCGCAGTTTGATATTACTACTTTTTATACCCAACATATGCCAAGTCCCGTAAGCGGCAGTGAGTCACATTTTGCACAAACTCCCCTGCAGTTTTCAAAATATCCCAAACATCCCAAATTCGAGGCCTGAGCAATATTTTGGAGCCAAATTCTGGCTCTCTGCACGTATTCGCTGTTTTAAATTACGACTTTTTATACCCAACATATGGCAAGTCCTGAAAGCGGCAAGTAGTAAGATTTGCACAAACTCCTCTGCAGTTTTCAAAATATCCCAAACATCCCAATTTCGAGGCCTGAGCCATATTTTGGAGCCAAATTCTGGCTCTCTGCACGTATTTGCAGTTTCATATTACGAATTTTATTCCCAACATATGCCAAGTACTGAAAGCGGCAGTGAGTCACATTTTGCACAAACTCCTTTGCAGTTTTCGAAAAATCCCAAATATCCCAATTTCGAGGCCTGAGCCATATTTTGGAGCCAAATTCTGGTTCTCTGCACGTATTCGCAGTTTGAAGTTACGACTTTTTATACCCAACATATGCTAAGTACTGAAAGCGGTGTTTGGTCACATTTGTCCCAAACCTCCCTCCAGTTTTCAAAATATCCCAAACATCCCAATTTCGAGGTGTGAGCCATATTTTGGAGCCAAATTCAGGCTCTATGCAGGTATTCGCAGTTTGATATTACGACTTTTTATACCCAACATATGCCAAGTCCTGAAAGCCGCAATGAGTCACATTTTGCACAAACTCCTTTGCAGTTTTCGAAAAATCCCAAATATCCCAATTTCGAGGCCTGAGCTATATTTTGCAACCAAATTCTGGCTCTCTGCATGTATTCGCTGTTTGATATTACGACTTTTTATACCCAACACATGCCAAGTACTGAAAGCGGCAGTGAGTCACATTTGCACAAACTTCCCTGCAGTTTTCAAAATATCCCAAACATCCAAATTTCGAGGCCTGAGCCATATTTTGCAACCAAATTCTGGCTCTCTGCATGTATTCGCAGTTTGATATTACGACTTTTTATACCCAACATATGCCAAGTCCTGAAAGTGGCAGTGAGTCACATTTTGCACAAACTCCCCTGCAGTTTTCGAAATATCCCAAATATCCCAATTTCGAGGCCTGAGCCATATTTTGGAGCCAAATTCAGGCTCTCTGTACGTATTCGCAGTTTGAAGTTACGCCTTTTTATACCCAACATATGCTATGTACTGAAAGCGGCGTTTGGTCACATTTGTCCCAAACCTCCCTCCAGTTTTCAAAATATCCCAAACATCCCAATTTCGAGGCCTGAGCCATATTTTGGAGCCAAATTCAGGCTCTATGCAGGTATTCGCAGTTTGATATTACGACTTTTTATACCCAACATATGCCAAGTCCTGAAAGCTGCAATGAGTCACATTTTGCACAAACTCCTTTGCAGTTTTCGAAAATTCCCAAATATCCCAATTTCGAGGCCTGAGCCATATTTTGGAGCCAAATTCTGGCTCTCTGCACGTATTCGCAGTTTTAAGTTACGACTTTTTATACCCAACATATGCCAAGTACTGAAACCGGCGTTTGGTCACATTTGTCCCAAACCTCCCTCCAGTTTTCAAAATATCCCAAACATCCCAATTTCGAGGCCTGAGTCATATTTTGGAGCCAAATTCTGGCTCTATGCAAGTATTCGCAGTTTGATATTACGACTTTTTATACCAAACATATGCCAAGTCCTGAAAGCGGCAGTGAGTCACATTTTGCACAAACTCCCCTGCAGTTTTCGAAATATCCCAAATATCCCAATTTTGAGGCCTGAGCCATATTTTGGAGCTAAATTCTGGCTCTCTGCACGTATTCGCAGTTTTAAGTTACGACTTTTTATACCCAACATATGCCAAGTACTGAAAGTGGCGTTTGGTCACATTTGCCTTAAACCTCCCTCCAGTTTTCAAAATATCCCAAACATCCCAATTTCGAGGCCTGAGCCATATTTTGGAGCCAAATTCTGTCTCTATGCACGTATTCGCAGTTTGATATTACTACTTTTTATACCCAACATATGCCAAGTCCCGTAAGCGGCAGTGAGTCACATTTTGCACAAACTCCCCTGCAGTTTTCAAAATATCCCAAACATCCCAAATTCGAGGCCTGAGCAATATTTTGGAGCCAAATTCTGGCTCTCTGCACGTATTCGCTGTTTTAAATTACGACTTTTTATACCCAACATATGGCAAGTCCTGAAAGCGGCAAGTAGTAAGATTTGCACAAACTCCTCTGCAGTTTTCAAAATATCCCAAACATCCCAATTTCGAGGCCTGAGCCATATTTTGGAGCCAAATTCTGGCTCTCTGCACGTATTTGCAGTTTCATATTACGAATTTTATTCCCAACATATGCCAAGTACTGAAAGCGGCAGTGAGTCACATTTTGCACAAACTCCTTTGCAGTTTTCGAAAAATCCCAAATATCCCAATTTCGAGGCCTGAGCCATATTTTGGAGCCAAATTCTGGTTCTCTGCACGTATTCGCAGTTTGAAGTTACGACTTTTTATACCCAACATATGCTAAGTACTGAAAGCGGTGTTTGGTCACATTTGTCCCAAACCTCCCTCCAGTTTTCAAAATATCCCAAACATCCCAATTTCGAGGTGTGAGCCATATTTTGGAGCCAAATTCAGGCTCTATGCAGGTATTCGCAGTTTGATATTACGACTTTTTATACCCAACATATGCCAAGTCCTGAAAGCCGCAATGAGTCACATTTTGCACAAACTCCTTTGCAGTTTTCGAAAAATCCCAAATATCCCAATTTCGAGGCCTGAGCTATATTTTGCAACCAAATTCTGGCTCTCTGCATGTATTCGCTGTTTGATATTACGACTTTTTATACCCAACATATGCCAAGTACTGAAAGCGGCAGTGAGTCACATTTGCACAAACTTCCCTGCAGTTTTCAAAATATCCCAAACATCCAAATTTCGAGGCCTGAGCCATATTTTGCAACCAAATTCTGGCTCTCTGCATGTATTCGCAGTTTTAAATTACGAATTTTTATACCCAACATATGCCAAGTCCTGAAAGCGGCAGTGAGACACATTTTGCACAAACTCCCCTGCAGTTTTCGAAATATCCCAAATATCCCAATTTCGAGGCCTGAGCCATATTTTGGAGCCAAATTCAGGCTCTCTGTACGTATTCGCAGTTTGATATTACGACTTTTTATACCCAACATATGCCAAGTACTGAAAGCGGCGTTTGGTCACATTTGTCCCAAACCTCCCTCCAGTTTTCAAAATATCCCAAACATCCCAATTTCGAGGCCTGAGCCATATTTTGGAGCCAAATTCTGGCTCTATGCTCGTATTCGCAGTTTGATATTACGACTTTTTATACCCAACATATGCCAAGTCCTGAAAGCGGCAATGAGTCACATTTTGCACAAACTCCCCTGCAGTTTTCGAAAAATCCCAAATATCCCAATTTCGACGCCTGAGCCATATTTTGGAGCCAAATTCTGGCTCTATGCACGTATTCGCAGTTTGATATTACGACTTTTTATACCCAACATATGCCAAGTCCTGAAAGCCGCAATGAGTCACATTTTGCACAAACTCCTTTGCAGTTTTCGAAAAATCCCAAATATCCCAATTTCGAGGCCTGAGCCATATTTTGGAGCCAAATTTTGGCTCTCTGCTCGTATTCGCAGTTTGAAATTGCATCTTTTTTATACCCAACATATGCCAACTACTGAAAGCGGCGTTTGGTCACATTTGTCTCAAACCTCCCTGCAGTTTTCAAAATATCCCTAATATCCCAATTTCGAGGCCTGAGCCATATTTTGGAGCCAAATTCAGGCTCTCTATACGTATTCCCAGTTTGAAATTACGACTTTTTATACCCAACATATGCCAAATACTGAAAGCGGCGTTTGGTCACATTTGTCCCAAACCTCCCTCCAGTTTTCAAAATATCCCAAACAGTCCAATTTCGAAGCCTGAGCCATATTTTGGAGCCAAATTCTGGCTCTCTGCACGTATTCGCAGTTTTAAGTTACGACTTTTTAAACCCATCATATGCCAAGTACTGAAAGCGGCGTTTGGTCATATTTGTCCCAAACTCCCCTGCAGTTTTCAAAATATCCCAAACTTCCCAATTTCGAGGCCTGAGTCATATTTTGGAGCCAAATTCTGGCTCTCTGCATGTATTCGCAGTTTGAAATTATGACTTTTTATACCTAACATATGCCAAGTCCTGAAAGCGGCAGTGATTCACATTTTGCACAAACTCCCCTGCAGTTTTCGAAAAATCCCAAATATCCCAATTTCGAGGCCTGAGCCATATTTTGGAGCCAAATTCTGGCTCTATGCACGTATTCGCAGTTTGATATTACGACTTTTTATACCCAACATATGCCAAGTCCTGAAAGCCGCAATGAGTCACATTTTGCACAAACTCCTTTGCAGTTTTCGAAAAATCCCAAATATCCCAATTTCGAGGCCTGAGCCATATTTTGGAGCCAAATTTTGGCTCTCTGCTCGTATTCGCAGTTTGAAATTGCATCTTTTTTATACCCAACATATGCCAACTACTGAAAGCGGCGTTTGGTCACATTTGTCTCAAACCTCCCTGCAGTTTTCAAAATATCCCTAATATCCCAATTTCGAGGCCTGAGCCATATTTTGGAGCCAAATTCAGGCTCTCTATACGTATTCCCAGTTTGAAATTACGACTTTTTATACCCAACATATGCCAAATACTGAAAGCGGCGTTTGGTCACATTTGTCCCAAACCTCCCTCCAGTTTTCAAAATATCCCAAACAGCCCAATTTCGAAGCCTGAGCCATATTTTGGAGCCAAATTCTGGCTCTCTGCACGTATTCGCAGTTTTAAGTTACGACTTTTTAAACCCATCATATGCCAAGTACTGAAAGCGGCGTTTGGTCATATTTGTCCCAAACTCCCCTGCAGTTTTCAAAATATCCCAAACTTCCCAATTTCGAGGCCTGAGTCATATTTTGGAGCCAAATTCTGGCTCTCTGCATGTATTCGCAGTTTGAAATTATGACTTTTTATACCTAACATATGCCAAGTCCTGAAAGCGGCAGTGATTCACATTTTGCACAAACTCCCCTGCAGTTTTCAAAATAACCCAAACATCCCAATTTCGAGGCCTGAGCCATATTTTGGAGCCAAATTCAGGCTCTCTGTACGTATTCGCAGTTTGAAATTACGACTTTTTATACCCAACATATGCCAAGTACTGAAAGCAGCGTTTGGTCACATTTGTCCCAAACCTCCCTCCAGTTTTCAAAATATCCCAAACATCCCAATTTCGAGGCCTGAGTCATATTTTGGAGCCAAATTCTGGCTCTATGGAAGTATTCGCAGTTTGATATTACGACTTTTTATACCAAACATATGCCAAGTCCTGAAAGCGGCAGTGAGTCACATTTTGCACAAACTCCCCTGCAGTTTTCGAAATATCCCAAATATCCCAATTTTGAGGCCTGAGCCATATTTTGGAGCTAAATTCTGGCTCTCTGCACGTATTCGCAGTTTTAAGTTACGACTTTTTATACCCAACATATGCCAAGTTCTGAAAGCGGCGTTTGGTCACATTTGCCCCAAACCTCCCTCCAGTTTTCAAAATATCCCAAACATCCCAATTTCGAGGCCTGAGCCATATTTTGGAGCCAAATTCTGTCTCTATGCACGTATTCGCAGTTTGATATTACGACTTTTTATACCCAACATATGCCAAGTCCCGTAAGCGGCAGTGAGTCACATTTTGCACAAACTCCCCTGCAGTTTTCAAAATATCCCAAACATCCCAAATTCGAGGCCTGAGCAATATTTTGGAGCCAAATTCTGGCTCTCTGCACGTATTCGCTGTTTTAAATTACGACTTTTTATACCCAACATATGCCAAGTCCTGAAAGCGGCAAGTAGTAAGATTTGCACAAACTCCCCTGCAGTTTTCAAAATATCCCAAATATCCCAATTTCGAGGCCTGAGCCATATTTTGGAGCCAAATTCAGGCTCTCTGTACGTATTCGCAGTTTCATATTACGACTTTTTATACCCAACATATGCCAAGTACTGAATGCGGCGTTTGGTCACATTTGTCCCAAACCTCCCTCCAGTTTTCAAAATATCCCAAACATCCCAATTTCGAGGCCTGAGCCATATTTTGGAGCTAAATTCTGGCTCTCTGCACGTATTCGCAGTTTTAAGTTACGACTTTTTATACCCAACATATGCCAAGTACTGAATGCGGCGTTTGGTCACATTTGTCCCAAACCTCCCTCCAGTTTTCGAAAAATCCCAAATATCCCAATTTCGAGGCCTGAGCCATATTTTGGAGCCAAATTCTGGCTCTATGCACGTATTCGCAGTTTGATATTACGACTTTTTATACCCAACATATGCCAAGTCCTGAAAGCCGCAATGAGTCACATTTTGCACAAACTCCTTTGCAGTTTTCGAAAAATCCCAAATATCCCAATTTCGAGGCCTGAGCCATATTTTGGAGCCAAATTTTGGCTCTCTGCTCGTATTCGCAGTTTGAAATTGCGACTTTTTTATACCCAACATATGCCAACTACTGAAAGCGGCGTTTGGTCACATTTGTCTCAAACCTCCCTGCAGTTTTCAAAATATCCCTAATATCCCAATTTCGAGGCCTGAGCCATATTTTGGTGCCAAATTCAGGCTCTCTTTACGTATTCGCAGTTTGAAATTACGGCTTTTTATCCCCAACATATTCCAAATACTGAAAGCGGCGTTTGGTCACATTTGTCCCAAACCTCCCTCCAGTTTTCAAAATATCCCAAACATCCCAATTTCGAAGCCTGAGCCATATTTTGGAGCCAAATTCTGGCTCAATGCACGTTTTCGCAGTTTGATATTACGACTTTTTATACCCAACATATGCCAAGTCCTGAAAGCGGCAGTGAGTCACATTTTGCACAAACTCCCATGCAGTTTTCGAAATATCCCAAATATTCCGATTTCGAGGCCTGAGCCATATTTTGGAGCCAAATTCTGGCTCTCTGCACGTATTCGCAGTTTGAAATTGCGACTTTTTTATACCCAATATATGCCAACTACTGAAAGTGGTGTTTGGTCACATATGTCCCAAACCTCCGTGCAGTTTTCAAAATATCCCTAATATCCCAATTTCGAGGCCTGAGCCATATTTTGGAGCTAAATTCTGGCTCTCTGCACGTATTCGCAGTTTTAAGTTACGACTTTTTATACCCAGCATATGCCAAGTACTGAAAGTGGCGTTTGGTCACATTTGCCCCAAACCTCCCTCCAGTTTTCAAAATATCCCAAACATCCCAATTTCGAGGCCTGAGCCATATTTTGGAGCCAAATTCTGTCTCTATGCACGTATTCGCAGTTTGATATTACTACTTTTTATACCCAACATATGCCAAGTCCCGTAAGCGGCAGTGAGTCACATTTTGCACAAACTCCCCTGCAGTTTTCAAAATATCCCAAACATCCCAAATTCGAGGCCTGAGCAATATTTTGGAGCCAAATTCTGGCTCTCTGCACGTATTCGCTGTTTTAAATTACGACTTTTTATACCCAACATATGCCAAGTCCTGAAAGCGGCAAGTAGTAAGATTTGCACAAACTCCTCTGCAGTTTTCAAAATATCCCAAACATCCCAATTTCGAGGCCTGAGCCATATTTTGGAGCCAAATTCTGGCTCTCTGCACGTATTTGCAGTTTCATATTACGAATTTTATACCCAACATATGCCAAGTACTGAAAGCGGCAGTGAGTCACATTTTGCACAAACTCCTTTGCAGTTTTCGAAAAATCCCAAATATCCCAATTTCGAGGCCTGAGCCATATTTTGGAGCCAAATTCTGGCTCTCTGCACGTATTCGCAGTTTTAAGTTACGACTTTTTATACCCAACATATGCCAAGTACTGAAAGCGGCGTTTGGTCACATTTGTCCCAAACCTCCCTCCAGTTTTCAAAATATCCCAAACATCCCAATTTCGAGGCCTGAGTCATATTTTGGAGCCAAATTCTGGCTCTATGCAAGTATTCGCAGTTTGATATTACGACTTTTTATACCAAACATATGCCAAACTCATATGCCTGAAAGCGGCAGTGAGTCACATTAAGTTACGACTTTTTATAAACAACATATGCCAAGTACTGAAAGCGGCGTTTGGTCACATTTGTCCCAAACCTCCCTCCAGTTTTCAAAATATCCCAAACATCCCAATTTTGAGGCCTGAGCCATATTTTGGAGCCAAATTCTGTCTCTATGCACGTATTCGCAGTTTGATATTACGACTTTTTATACCCAACATATGCCAAGTCCCGTAAGCGGCAGTGAGTCACATTTTGCACAAACTCCCATGCAGTTTTCGAAATATCCCAAATATTCCGATTTCGAGGCCTGAGCCATATTTTGGAGCCAAATTCTGGCTCTCTGCACGTATTCGCAGTTTGAAATTGCGACTTTTTTATACCCAATATATGCCAACTACTGAAAGTGGTGTTCGGTCACATATGTCCCAAACCTCCGTGCAGTTTTCAAAATATCCCTAATATCCCAATTTCGAGGCCTGAGCCATATTTTGGAGCCAAATTCTGGCTCTCTGCACGTATTCGCAGTTTTAAGTTACGACTTTTTATACCCAACATATGCCAAGTATTGAAAGCGGCGTTTGGTCACATTTGTCCCAAACCTCCCTCCAGTTTTCAAAATATCCCAAACATCCCAATTTCCAGGCCTGAGCCATATTTTGGAGCCAAATTCTGGCTCTATGCACGTATTCGCAGTTTTATATTACGACTTTTTATACCCAACATATGCCAAGTCCTGAAAGCGGCAGTGAGTCACATTTTGCACAAACTCCCCTGCAGTTTTCGAAATATCCCAAATATCCCAATTTCGAGGCCTGAGCCATATTTTGGAGCCAAATTTTGGCTCTCTGCTCGTATTCGCAGTTTGAAATTGGGACTTTTTTTTACCCAACATATGCCAAGTGCTGAAAGCGGCGTTTGGTCACATTTGTCCCAAATATCCCTCCAGTTTTCAAAATATCACAAACATCCCAATTTCGAGGCCTGAGCCATATATTGGAGCAAAATTCTGGCTCTCTACATGTATTCGCAGTTTGATATTACGACTTTTTATACCCAACATATGCCAAGTCCTGAAAGCGGCAGTGAGTCACATTTTGCACAAACTCCCCTGCAGTTTTCGAAATATCCCAAATATACCAATTTCGAGGCCTGAGCCATATTCTGGAGCCAAATTCAGGCTCTCTGTACGTATTCGCAGTTTGAAGTTACGACTTTTTATACCCAACATATGCGAAGTACTGAAAGCGGCGTTTGGTCACATTTGTCCCAAACCTCCCTCCAGTTTTCAAAATATCCAAAACATCCCAATTTCGAGGCCTGAGCCATATTTTGGAGCCAAATTCTGGCTCTATGCACGTATTCGCAGTTTGATATTACGACTTTTTATACCCAACATATGCCAAGTCCTGAAAGCCGCAATGAGTCACATTTTGCACAAACTCCTTTGCAGTTTTCGAAAAATCCCAAATATCCCAATTTCGAGGCCTGAGCCATATTTTGGAGCCAAATTTTGGCTCTCTGCTCGTATTCGCAGTTTGAAATTGCGACTTTTTTATACCCAACATATGCCAACTACTGAAAGCGGCGTTTGGTCACATTTGTCCCAAACCTCCCTCCAGTTTTCAAAATATCCCAAACATCCCAATTTCGAGGCCTGAGTCATATTTTGGAGCCAAATTCTGGCTCTATGCAAGTATTCGCAGTTTGATATTACGACTTTTTATACCAAACATATGCCAAGTCCTGAAAGCGGCAGTGAGTCACATTTTGCACAAACTCCCCTGCAGTTTTCGAAATATCCCAAATATCCCAATTTTGAGGCCTGAGCCATATTTTGGAGCTAAATTCTGGCTCTCTGCACGTATTCGCAGTTTTAAGTTACGACTTTTTATACCCAACATATGCCAAGTACTGAAAGCGGCGTTTGGTCACATTTGCCCCAAACCTCCCTCCAGTTTTCAAAATATCCCAAACATCCCAATTTCGAGGCCTGAGCCATATTTTGGAGCCAAATTCTGTCTCTATGCACGTATTCGCAGTTTGATATTACGACTTTTTATACCCAACATATGCCAAGTCCCGTAAGCGGCAGTGAGTCACATTTTGCACAAACTCCCCTGCAGTTTTCAAAATATCCCAAACATCCCAAATTCGAGGCCTGAGCAATATTTTGGAGCCAAATTCTGGCTCTCTGCACGTATTCGCTGTTTTAAATTACGACTTTTTATACCCAACATATGCCAAGTCCTGAAAGCGGCAAGTAGTAAGATTTGCACAAACTCCTCTGCAGTTTTCAAAATATCCCAAACATCCCAATTTCGAGGCCTGAGCCATATTTTGGAGCCAAATTCTGGCTCTATGCAAGTATTCGCAGTTTGATATTACGACTTTTTATACCAAACATATGCCAAGTCCCGTAAGCGGCAGTGAGTCACATTTTGCACAAACTCCCCTGCAGTTTTCAAAATATCCCAAACATCCCAAATTCGAGGCCTGAGCAATATTTTGGAGCCAAATTCTGGCTCTCTGCACGTATTCGCTGTTTTAAATTACGACTTTTTATACCCAACATATGCCAAGTCCTGAAAGCGGCAAGTAGTAAGATTTGCACAAACTCCCCTGCAGTTTTCAAAATATCCCAAATATCCCAATTTCGAGGCCTGAGCCATATTTTGGAGCCAAATTCAGGCTCTCTGTACGTATTCGCAGTTTGATATTACGACTTTTTATACCCAACATATGCCAAGTACTGAAAGCGGCGTTTAGTCACATTTGTCCCAAACCTCCCTCCAGTTTTCAAAATATCCCAAACATCCCAATTTCGAGGCCTGAGCCATATTTTGGAGCCAAATTCTGGCTCTGTGCACGTATTCGCAGTTTGATATTACGACTTTTTATACCCAACATATGCCAAGTCCTGAAAGCGGCAATGAGTCACATTTTGCACAAACTCCCCTGCAGTTTTCGAAAAATCCCAAATATCCCAATTTCGAGGCCTGAGCCATATTTTGGAGCCAAATTCTGGCTCTATGCACGTATTCGCAGTTTGATATTACGACTTTTTATACCCAACATATGCCAAGTCCTGAAAGCCGCAATGAGTCACATTTTGCACAAACTCCTTTGCAGTTTTCGAAAAATCCCAAATATCCCAATTTCGAGGCCTGAGCCATATTTTGGAGCCAAATTTTGGCTCTCTGCTCGTATTCGCAGTTTGAAATTGCGACTTTTTTATACCCAACATATGCCAACTACTGAAAGCGGCCTTTGGTCACATTTGTCTCAAACCTCCCTGCAGTTTTCAAAATATCCCAATTTCGAGGCCTGAGCCATATTTTGGAGCCAAATTCAGGCTCTCTTTACGTATTCGCAGTTTGAAATTACGGCTTTTTATCCCCAACATATTCCAAATACTGAAAGCGGCGTTTGGTCACATTTGTCCCAAACCTCCCTCCAGTTTTCAAAATATCCCAAACATCCCAATTTCGAAGCCTGAGCCATATTTTGGAGCCAAATTCTGGCTCAATGCACGTTTTCGCAGTTTGATATTACGACTTTTTATACCCAACATATGCCAAGTCCTGAAAGCGGCAGTGAGTCACATTTTGCACAAACTCCCATGCAGTTTTCGAAATATCCCAAATATTCCGATTTCGAGGCCTGAGCCATATTTTGGAGCCAAATTCTGGCTCTCTGCACGTATTCGCAGTTTGAAATTGCGACTTTTTTATACCCAATATATGCCAACTACTGAAAGTGGTGTTTGGTCACATATGTCCCAAACCTCCGTGCAGTTTTCAAAATATCCCTAATATCCCAATTTCGAGGCCTGAGCCATATTTTGGAGCCAAATTCTGGCTCTCTGCACGTATTCGCAGTTTTAAGTTACGACTTTTTATACCCAACATATGCCAAGTATTGAAAGCGGCGTTTGGTCACATTTGTCCCAAACCTCCCTCCAGTTTTCAAAATATCCCAAACATCCCAATTTCCAGGCCTGAGCCATATTTTGGAGACAAATTCTGGCTCTATGCACGTATTCGCAGTTTTATATTACGACTTTTTATACCCAACATATGCCAAGTCCTGAAAGCGGCAGTGAGTCACATTTTGCACAAACTCCCCTGCAGTTTTCGAAATATCCCAAATATCCCAATTTCGAGGCCTGAGCCATATTTTGGAGCCAAATTTTGGCTCTCTGCTCGTATTCGCAGTTTGAAATTGGGACTTTTTTTTACCCAACATATGCCAAGAGCTGAAAGCGGCGTTTGGTCACATTTGTCCCAAATATCCCTCCAGTTTTCAAAATATCACAAACATCCCAATTTCGAGGCCTGAGCCATATTTTGGAGCCAAATTCTGGCTCTCTACATGTATTCGCAGTTTGATATTACGACTTTTTATACCCAACATATGCCAAGTCCTGAAAGCGGCAGTGAGTCACATTTTGCACAAACTCCCCTGCAGTTTTCGAAATATCCCAAATATACCAATTTCGAGGCCTGAGCCATATTCTGGAGCCAAATTCAGGCTCTCTGTACGTATTCGCAGTTTGAAGTTACGACTTTTTATACCCAACATATGCGAAGTACTGAAAGCGGCGTTTGGTCACATTTGTCCCAAACCTCCCTCCAGTTTTCAAAATATCCAAAACATCCCAATTTCGAGGCCTGAACCATATTTTGGAGCCAAATTCTGGCTCTATGCACGTATTCGCAGTTTGATATTACGACTTTTTATACCCAACATATGCCAAGTCCTGAAAGCCGCAATGAGTCACATTTTGCACAAACTCCTTTGCAGTTTTCGAAAAATCCCAAATATCCCAATTTCGAGGCCTGAGCCATATTTTGGAGCCAAATTCTGGCTCTCTGCACGTATTCGCAGTTGTAAGTTACGACTTTTTATACCCAACATATGCCAAGTACTGAAAGCGGCGTTTGGTCACATTTGTCCCAAACCTCCCTCCAGTTTTCAAAATATCCCAAACATCCCAATTTCGAGGCCTGAGTCATATTTTGGAGCCAAATTCTGGCTCTATGCAAGTATTCGCAGTTTGATATTACGACTTTTTATACCAAACATATGCCAAGTCCTGAAAGCGGCAGTGAGTCACATTTTGCACAAACTCCCCTGCAGTTTTCGAAATATCCCAAATATCCCAATTTTGAGGCCTGAGCCATATTTTGGAGCTAAATTCTGGCTCTCTGCACGTATTCGCAGTTTTAAGTTACGACTTTTTATACCCAACATATGCCAAGTACTGAAAGCGGCATTTGGTCACATTTGCCCCAAACCTCCCTCCAGTTTTCAAAATATCCCAAACATCCCAATTTCGAGGCCTGAGCCATATTTTGGAGCCAAATTCTGTCTCTATGCACGTATTCGCAGTTTGATATTACGACTTTTTATACCCAACATATGCCAAGTCCCGTAAGCGGCAGTGAGTCACATTTTGCACAAACTCCCCTGCAGTTTTCAAAATATCCCAAACATCCCAAATTCGAGGCCTGAGCAATATTTTGGAGCCAAATTCTGGCTCTCTGCACGTATTCGCTGTTTTAAATTACGACTTTTTATACCCAACATATGCAAAGTCCTGAAAGCGGCAAGTAGTAAGATTTGCACAAACTCCTCTGCAGTTTTCAAAATATCCCAAACATCCCAATTTCGAGGCCTGAGCCATATTTTGGAGCCAAATTCTGTCTCTCTGCACGTATTCGCAGTTTCATATTACGAATTTTATACCCAACATATGCCAAGTACTGAAAGCGGCAGTGAGTCACATTTTGCACAAACTCCTTTGCAGTTTTCGAAAAATCCCAAATATCCCAATTTCGAGGCCTGAGCCATATTTTGGATCCAAATTCTGGCTCTCTGCACGTATTTGCAGTTTTAAGTTACGACTTTTTATACCCAACATATGCCAAGTACTGAAAGCGGCGTTTGGTCACATTTGTCCCAAACCTCCCTCCAGTTTTCAAAATATCCCAAACATCCCAATTTCGAGGCCTGAGTCATATTTTGGAGCCAAATTCTGGCTCTATGCAAGTATTCGCAGTTTGATATTACGACTTTTTATACCAAACATATGCCAAGTCCTGAAAGCGGCAGTGAGTCACATTTTGCACAAACTCCCCTGCAGTTTTCGAAATATCCCAAATATCCCAATTTCGAGGCCTGAGCCATATTTTGGAGCCAAATTCAGGCTCTCTGTACGTATTCGCAGTTTTAAGTTATGACTTTTTATACCCAATATATACCAAGTGCTGAAAGCGGCGTTTGGTCATATTTGTCCCAAACCTCCCTCCAGGTTTCAAAATATCCCAAACATCCCAATTTCGAGGCCTGAGCCATATTTTGCAACCAAATTCTGGCTCTCTACATGTATTCGCAGTTTGATATTACGAATTTTTATACCCAACATATGCCAAGTACTGAAAGCGGCAGTGAGTCACATTTTGCACAAACTTCCCTGCAGTTTTCGAAATATCCCAAATATCCCAATTTCGAGGCCTGAGCCATATTTTGGAGCCAAATTCAGGCTCTCTGTACGTATTCGCAGTTTGATATTACGACTTTTTATACCCAACATATGCCAAGTACTGAAAGCGGCGTTTGGTCACATTTGTCCCAAACCTCCCTCCAGTTTTCAAAATATTCCAAACATCCCAAATTCGAGGCCTGAGCAATATTTTGGAGCCAAATTCTGGCTCTCTGCACGTATTCGCTGTTTTAAATTACGACTGTTTATACCCAACATATGCCAAGTCCTGAAAGCGGCAAGTAGTAAGATTTGCACAAACTCCTCTGCAGTTTTCAAAATATCCCAAACATACCAATTTCGAGGCCTGAGCCATATTTTGGAGCCAAATTCTGGCTCTATGCAAGTATTCGCAGTTTGATATTACGACTTTTTATACCCAACATATGCCAAGTCCTGAAAGCCGCAATGAGTCACATTTTGCACAAACTCCTTTGCAGTTTTCGAAAAATCCCAAATATCCCAATTTCGAGGCCTGAGCCATATTTTGGAGCCAAATTCTGGCTCTCTGCACGTATTCGCAGTTTTAAGTTACGACTTTTTATAACCAACATATGCCAAGTACTGAAAGCGGCGTTTGGTCACATTTGTCCCAAACCTCCCTCCAGTTTTCAAAGTATCCCAAACATCCCAAATTCGAGGCCTGAGTCATATTTTGGAGCCAAATTCTGGCTCTATGCAAGTATTTGCAGTTTGATATTACGACTTTTTATACCAAACATATGCCAAGTCCTGAAAGCGGCAGTGAGTCACATTTTGCACAAACTCCCCTGCAGTTTTCGAAAAATCCCAAATATCCCAATTTTGAGGCCTGAGCTATATTTTGGAGCTAAATTCTGGCTCTCTGCACGTATTCGCAGTTTTAAGTTACGACTTTTTATACCCAACATATGCAAAGTACTGAAAGCGGCGTTTGGTCACATTTGCCCCAAACCTCCCGCTATTTTTCAAAATATCCCAAACATCCCAATTTCGAGGCCTGAGCCATATTCTGGAGCCAAATTCTGTCTCTATGCACGTATTTGCAGTTTGATATTACGACTTTTTATACCCAACATATGCCAAGTCCCGTAAGTGGCAGTGAGTCACATTTTGCACAAACTCCCCTGCAGTTTTCAAAATATCCCAAACATCCCAAATTCGAGGCCTGAGCAATATTTTGGAGCCAAATTCTGGCTCTCTGCACGTATTCGCTGTTTTAAATTACGACTTTTTATACCCAACATATGCCAAGTCCTGAAAGCGGCAATTAGTAAGATTTGCACAAACTCCTCTGCAGTTTTCAAAATATCCCAAACATCCCAATTTCGAGGCCTGAGCCATATTTTGGAGCCAAATTCTGGCTCTCTGCACGTATTCGCAGTTTCATATTACGAATTTTATACCCAACATATGCCAAGTACTGAAAGCGGCAGTGAGTCACATTTTGCACAAACTTCCCTGCAGTTTTCAAAATATCCCAAACATCAAAATTTCGAGGCCTGAGCCATATTTTGCAACCAAATTCTGGCTCTCTGCATGTATTCGCAGTTTTAAATTACGAATTTTTATACCCAACATATGCCAAGTCCTGAAAGCGGCAGTGAGACACATTTTGCACAAACTCCCCTGCAGTTTTCGAAATATCCCAAATATCCCAATTTCGAGGCCTGAGCCATATTTTGGAGCCAAATTCAGGCTCTCTGTACGTATTCGCAGTTTGATATTACGACTTTTTATACCCAACATATGCCAAGTACTGAAAGCGGCGTTTGGTCACATTTGTCCCAAACCTCCCTCCAGTTTTCAAAATATCCCAAACATCCCAATTTCGAGGCCTGAGCCATATTTTGGAACCAAATTCTGGCTCTATGCACGTATTCGCAGTTTGATATTACGACTTTTTATACCCAACATATGCCAAGTCCTGAAAGCGGCATTGAGTCACATTTTGCACAAACTCCCCTGCAGTTCTCGAAAAATCCCAAATATCCCAATTTCGAGGCCTGAGCCATATTTTGGAGCCAAATTCTGGCTCTATGCACGTATTCGCAGTTTGATATTACGACTTTTTATACCCAAAATAAGCCAAGTCCTGAAAGCCGCAATGAGTCACATTTTGCACAAACTCCTTTGCAGTTTTCGAAAAATCCCAAATATCCCAATTTTGAGGCCTGAGCCATATTTTGGAGCCAAATTTTGGCTCTCTGCTCGTATTCGCAGTTTGAAATTGCGACTTTTTTATACCCAACATATGCCAACTACTGAAAGCGGCGTTTGGTCACATTTGTCTCAAACCTCCCTGCAGTTTTCAAAATATCCCTAATATCCCAATTTCGAGGCCTGAGCCATATTTTGGAGCCAAATTCAGGCTCTCTCTACGTATTCGCAGTTTGAAATTACGGCTTTTTATCCCCAACATATTCCAAATACTGAAAGCGGCGTTTGGTCACATTTGTCCCAAACCTCCCTCCCGTTTTCAAAATATCCCAAACATCCCAATTTCGAAGCCTGAGCCATATTTTGGAGCCAAATTCTGGCTCAATGCACGTTTTCGCAGTTTGATATTACGACTTTTTATACCCAACATATGCCAAGTCCTGAAAGCGGCAGTGAGTCACATTTTGCACAAACTCCCATGCAGTTTTCGAAATATCCCAAATATTCCAATTTCGAGGCCTGAGCCATATTTTGGAGCCAAATTCTGGCTCTCTGCACGTATTCGCAGTTTGAAATTGCGACTTTTTATACCCAATATATGCCAACTACTGAAAGTGGTGTTTGGTCACATATGTCCCAAACCTCCGTGCAGTTTTCAAAATATCCCTAATATCCCAATTTCGAGCCTGAGCCATATTTTGGAGCCAAATTCTGGCTCTCTGCACGTATTCGCAGTTTTAAGTTACGACTTTTTATAACCAACATATGCCAAGTACTGAAAGCAGCGTTTGGTCACATTTGTCCCAAACCTCCCTCCAGTTTTCAAAATATCCCAAACATCCCAATTTCGAGGCCTGAGCCATATTTTGGAGCCAAATTCTGGCTCTATGCACGTATTCGCAGTTTTATATTACGACTTTTTATACCCAACATATGCCAAGTCCTGAAAGCGGCAGTGAGTCACATTTTGCACAAACTCCCCTGCAGTTTTCGAAATATCCCAAATATCCCAATTTCGAAGCCTGAGCCATATTTTGGAGCCAAATTTTGGCTCTCTGCTCGTATTCGCAGTTTGAAATTGGGACTTTTTTTTACCCAACATATGCCAAGTGCTGAAAGCGGCGTTTGGTCACATTTGTCCCAAATATCCCTCCAGTTTTCAAAATATCACAAACATCCCAATTTCGAGGCCTGAGCCATATTTTGGAGCCAAATTCTGGCTCTCTACATGTATTAGCAGTTTGATATTACGACTTTTTATACCCAACATATGCCAAGTCCTGAAAGCGGCAGTGAGTCACATTTTGCACAAACTCCCCTGCAGTTTTCGAAATATCCCAAATATACCAATTTCGAGGCCTGAGCCATATTTTGGAGCCAAATTCAGGCTCTCTGTACGTATTCGCAGTTTGAAGTTACGACTTTTTATACCCAACATATGCAAAGTACTGAAAGCGGCGTTTGGTCACATTTATCCCAAACCTCCCTCCAGTTTTCAAAATATCCAAAACATCCCAATTTCGAGGCCTGAGCCATATTTTGGAGCCAAATTCTGGCTCTATGCACGTATTCGCAGTTTGATATTACGACTTTTTATACCCAACATATGCCAAGTCCTGAAAGCCGCAATGAGTCACATTTTGCACAAACTCCTTTGCAGTTTTCGAAAAATCCCAAATATCCCAATTTCGAGGCCTGAGCTATATTTTGGAGCTAAATTCTGGCTCTCTGCACGTATTCGCAGTTTTAAGTTACGACTTTTTATACCCAACATATGCAAAGTACTGAAAGCGGCGTTTGGTCACATTTGCCCCAAACCTCCCGCTATTTTTCAAAATATCCCAAACATCCCAATTTCGAGGCCTGAGCCATATTCTGGAGCCAAATTCTGTCTCTATGCACGTATTTGCAGTTTGATATTACGACTTTTTATACCCAACATATGCCAAGTCCCGTAAGTGGCAGTGAGTCACATTTTGCACAAACTCCCCTGCAGTTTTCAAAATATCCCAAACATCCCAAATTCGAGGCCTGAGCAATATTTTGGAGCCAAATTCTGGCTCTCTGCACGTATTCGCTGTTTTAAATTACGACTTTTTATACCCAACATATGCCAAGTCCTGAAAGCGGCAATTAGTAAGATTTGCACAAACTCCTCTGCAGTTTTCAAAATATCCCAAACATCCCAATTTCGAGGCCTGAGCCATATTTTGGAGCCAAATTCTGGCTCTCTGCACGTATTCGCAGTTTCATATTACGAATTTTATACCCAACATATGCCAAGTACTGAAAGCGGCAGTGAGTCACATTTTGCACAAACTTCCCTGCAGTTTTCAAAATATCCCAAACATCAAAATTTCGAGGCCTGAGCCATATTTTGCAACCAAATTCTGGCTCTCTGCATGTATTCGCAGTTTTAAATTACGAATTTTTATACCCAACATATGCCAAGTCCTGAAAGCGGCAGTGAGACACATTTTGCACAAACTCCCCTGCAGTTTTCGAAATATCCCAAATATCCCAATTTCGAGGCCTGAGCCATATTTTGGAGCCAAATTCAGGCTCTCTGTACGTATTCGCAGTTTGATATTACGACTTTTTATACCCAACATATGCCAAGTACTGAAAGCGGCGTTTGGTCACATTTGTCCCAAACCTCCCTCCAGTTTTCAAAATATCCCAAACATCCCAATTTCGAGGCCTGAGCCATATTTTGGAACCAAATTCTGGCTCTATGCACGTATTCGCAGTTTGATATTACGACTTTTTATACCCAACATATGCCAAGTCCTGAAAGCGGCATTGAGTCACATTTTGCACAAACTCCCCTGCAGTTCTCGAAAAATCCCAAATATCCCAATTTCGAGGCCTGAGCCATATTTTGGAGCCAAATTCTGGCTCTATGCACGTATTCGCAGTTTGATATTACGACTTTTTATACCCAAAATAAGCCAAGTCCTGAAAGCCGCAATGAGTCACATTTTGCACAAACTCCTTTGCAGTTTTCGAAAAATCCCAAATATCCCAATTTTGAGGCCTGAGCCATATTTTGGAGCCAAATTTTGGCTCTCTGCTCGTATTCGCAGTTTGAAATTGCGACTTTTTTATACCCAACATATGCCAACTACTGAAAGCGGCGTTTGGTCACATTTGTCTCAAACCTCCCTGCAGTTTTCAAAATATCCCTAATATCCCAATTTCGAGGCCTGAGCCATATTTTGGAGCCAAATTCAGGCTCTCTCTACGTATTCGCAGTTTGAAATTACGGCTTTTTATCCCCAACATATTCCAAATACTGAAAGCGGCGTTTGGTCACATTTGTCCCAAACCTCCCTCCCGTTTTCAAAATATCCCAAACATCCCAATTTCGAAGCCTGAGCCATATTTTGGAGCCAAATTCTGGCTCAATGCACGTTTTCGCAGTTTGATATTACGACTTTTTATACCCAACATATGCCAAGTCCTGAAAGCGGCAGTGAGTCACATTTTGCACAAACTCCCATGCAGTTTTCGAAATATCCCAAATATTCCAATTTCGAGGCCTGAGCCATATTTTGGAGCCAAATTCTGGCTCTCTGCACGTATTCGCAGTTTGAAATTGCGACTTTTTATACCCAATATATGCCAACTACTGAAAGTGGTGTTTGGTCACATATGTCCCAAACCTCCGTGCAGTTTTCAAAATATCCCTAATATCCCAATTTCGAGCCTGAGCCATATTTTGGAGCCAAATTCTGGCTCTCTGCACGTATTCGCAGTTTTAAGTTACGACTTTTTATAACCAACATATGCCAAGTACTGAAAGCAGCGTTTGGTCACATTTGTCCCAAACCTCCCTCCAGTTTTCAAAATATCCCAAACATCCCAATTTCGAGGCCTGAGCCATATTTTGGAGCCAAATTCTGGCTCTATGCACGTATTCGCAGTTTTATATTACGACTTTTTATACCCAACATATGCCAAGTCCTGAAAGCGGCAGTGAGTCACATTTTGCACAAACTCCCCTGCAGTTTTCGAAATATCCCAAATATCCCAATTTCGAAGCCTGAGCCATATTTTGGAGCCAAATTTTGGCTCTCTGCTCGTATTCGCAGTTTGAAATTGGGACTTTTTTTTACCCAACATATGCCAAGTGCTGAAAGCGGCGTTTGGTCACATTTGTCCCAAATATCCCTCCAGTTTTCAAAATATCACAAACATCCCAATTTCGAGGCCTGAGCCATATTTTGGAGCCAAATTCTGGCTCTCTACATGTATTAGCAGTTTGATATTACGACTTTTTATACCCAACATATGCCAAGTCCTGAAAGCGGCAGTGAGTCACATTTTGCACAAACTCCCCTGCAGTTTTCGAAATATCCCAAATATACCAATTTCGAGGCCTGAGCCATATTTTGGAGCCAAATTCAGGCTCTCTGTACGTATTCGCAGTTTGAAGTTACGACTTTTTATACCCAACATATGCAAAGTACTGAAAGCGGCGTTTGGTCACATTTATCCCAAACCTCCCTCCAGTTTTCAAAATATCCAAAACATCCCAATTTCGAGGCCTGAGCCATATTTTGGAGCCAAATTCTGGCTCTATGCACGTATTCGCAGTTTGATATTACGACTTTTTATACCCAACATATGCCAAGTCCTGAAAGCCGCAATGAGTCACATTTTGCACAAACTCCTTTGCAGTTTTCGAAAAATCCCAAATATCCCAATTTCGAGGCCTGAGCCATATTTTGGAGCCAAATTCTGGCTCTCTGCACGTATTCGCAGTTTTAAGTTACGACTTTTTATACCCAACATATGCCAAGTCCTGAAAGCGGCAAGTAGTAAGATTTTGCACAAACTCCTCTGCAGTTTTCAAAATATCCCAAACATCCCAATTCTGAGGCCTGAGCCATATTTTGGAGCCAAATTCTGGCTCTCTGCACGTATTCGCAGTTTCATATTACGAATTTTATACCCAACATATGCCAAGTACTGAAAGCGGCAGTGAGTCACATTTTGCACAAACTCCCCTACACTTTTCAAAATATCCCAAATATCCCAATTTCGAGGCCTGAGCCATATTTTGGAGCCAAATTCTGACTCTCTGCACGTATTCGCAGTTCGAAATTGCGACTTTTTTTATACCCAATATATGCCAAGTGCTGAAAGCGGCATTTGGTCACATTTGTCCCAAACCTCCCTCCAGGTTTCAAAATATCCCAAACATCCAAATTTCGAGACCTGAGCCATATTTTGCAAACAAATTCTGGCTCTCTACATGTATTCGCAGTTTGATATTACGACTTTTTATACCCAACATATGCCAAGTACTGAAAGCGGCAGTGAGTCACATTTTGCACAAACTTCCCTGCAGTTTTCAAAATATCCCAAACATCCCAATTTCGAGGCCTGAGCAATATTTTGGAGCCAAATTCTGGCTCTCTGCATGTATTCGCAGTTTTAAATTACGAATTTTTATACCCAACATATGCCAAGTCCTGAAAGCGGCAGTGAGACACATTTGGCACAAACTCCCCTGCAGTTTTCGAAATATCCCAAATATCCCAATTTCGAGGCCTGAGCCATATTTTGGAGCCAAATTCAGGCTCTCTGTACGTATTCGCAGTTTGATATTACGACTTTTTATACCCAACATATGCCAAGTACTGAAAGCGGCGTTTGGTCACATTTGTCCCAAAAATCCCTCCAGTTTTCAAAATATCCCAAACAATCCAATTTCGAGGCCTGAGCCATATTTTGGAGCCAAATTCTGGCTCTATGCACGTATTCGCAGTTTAATATTACGACTTTTTATACCCAACATATGCCAAGTCCTGAAAGCGGCAATGAGTCACATTTTGCACAAACTCCCCTGCAGTTTTCGAAAAATCCCAAATATCCCAATTTCGAGGCCTGAGCCATATTTTGGAGCCAAATTCTGGCTCTATGCACGTAATCGCAGTTTGATATTACGACTTTTTATACCCAACATATGCCAAGTCCTGAAAGCCGCAATGAGTCACATTTTGCACAAACTCCCATGCAGTTTTCGAAATATCCCAAATATTCCAATTTCGAGGCCTGAGCCATATTTTGGAGCCAAATTCTGGCTCTCTGCACGTATTCGCAGTTTGAAATTGCGACTTTTTTATACCCAATATATGCCAACTACTGAAAGTGGTGTTTGGTCACATATGTCCCAAACCTCCGTGCAGTTTTCAAAATATCCCTAATATCCCAATTTCGAGGCCTGAGCCATATTTTGGAGCCAAATTCTGGCTCTCTGCACGTATTCGCAGTTTTAAGTTACGACTTTTTATACCCAACATATGCCAAGTACTGAAAGCGGCGTTTGGTCACATTTGTCCCAAACCTCCCTCCAGTTTTCAAATTATCCCAAACATCCCAATTTCGAGGCCTGAGCCATATTTTGGAGCCAAATTCTGGCTCTCTGCACGTATTCGCAGTTTGATATTACGACTTTTTATACCCAACATATGCCAAGTACTTGATGCGGCAGTGAGTCACATTTTGCACAACCTCCAATACAGTTTTCAAAATATTCCAAACATCCCAATTTCGAGGCCTGAGCCATATTTTGGAGCCAAATTCAAGCTCTCTGTACGTATTCGCAGTTTGAAATTACAACTTTTTATACTGAACATATGCCAAGTACTGAAAGCGGCGTTTGGTCACATTTGTCCCAAACCTCTCTCCAGTTTTCAAAATATTCCAAACATCCCAATTTCGAGGCCTGAGCAATATTTTGGAGCCAAATTCTGGCTCTCTGCACGTATTCGCAGTTTTAAATTACGACTTTTTATACCAAACATATGCCAAGTACTGAAAGCGGCGTTTCGTCACATTTGTCCCAAACCTCCCTCCAGTTTTCAAAATATCCCAAACATCCCAGTTTCGAGGCCTGAGCCATATTTTGGAGCCAAATTCTGGCTCTCTGCACGTATTCGCAGTTTCATATTACGAATTTTATACCCAACATATGCCAAGTACTGAAACCGGCAGTGAGTCACATTTTGCACAAACTCCCCTTCAGTTTTCAAAATATCCCAAATATCCCAATTTCGAGGCCTGAGCCATATTTTGGAGCCAAAATCTGGCTCTCTGCAAGTATTCGCAGTTTGAAATTGCGAATTTTTTATACCCTATATATGCCAAGTGCTGAAAGCGGCGTTTTGTCACATTTGTCCCAAACCTCCCTCCAGTTTTCAAAATATCCCAAACATCCGAATTTCGAGGCCTGAGCCATATTTTGGGGCCAAATTCTGGCTCTCTGCACGTATTCGCAGTTTGAAATTGCTACCTTTTTATACCCAACTCCCCTGCAGTTCTCGAAATATCCCAAATATCCCAATTTCGAGGCCTGAGCCATATTTTGGGGCCAAATTCTGGCTCTCTGCACGTATTCGCAGTTTGAAATTGCGACTTTTTATACCCAACATATGCCAAGTACTGAAAGCGGCAGTGAGTCAAATTTTGCACAAACTCCCCTGCAGTTCTCGAAATATCCCAATTTCGAGGCCTGAGCCATATTTTGGGGTCAAATTCTGGCTCTCTGCACGTATTCGCAGTTTGAAATTGCGACTTTTTATACCCAACATATCCCAAGTACTGATAGCGGCATTTGGTCATATTTGTCCCAAACTCCCCTGCAGTTTTCAAAATATCCCAAACTTCTCAATTTCGAGGCCTGAGTCATATTTTGGAGCCACATTCTGGCTCTATGCTCGTATTCGAAGTTTGATATTACGACTTTTTATACCTAACATATACCAAGTCCTGAAAGCGGCAGTGAGTCACATTTTGCACAAACTCCCCTGCAGTTTTCAAAATATCCCAAATATCATAATTTCGAGGCCTGAGCCATATTATGGAGCTAATTTCTGGCTCTCTGCACGTATTCGCAGTTTGAAATTGCGACTTTTTTATACCAACATATGCCAAGTACTGAAAGCAGCTTTTGGTCACATTTGTCCCAAACCTCCCTCCAGTTTTTAAAATATCCCGTAAATCCCAATTTCGAGGCCGGAGCCATGTTTTGGAGCCAAATTCTGGCTCTCTGCACGTATTCGCAGTTTGATATTTCGACTTTTTATACCCAACATATGCAAAGTATTGGACGCAGCAGTGAGTCACATTTTGCACAAACTCCCCTGCAGTTTTCAAAATATCCCAAACATCTCAATTTCTAGGCCTGAGCCATTTTTTGGAAACAAATTCTGGCTCTCTGCACGTATTCGCAGTTTGAAATTACGACTTTTTTATACCCAACATATGCGAAGTACTGAAAGCGGCGTTTGGTCACATTTGTCCCAAACATTCCATGCAGGTTTCAAAATGTCCCAAACATCCCAATATCGAGGCCTGAGCCATATTTTGGAGCCAAATTATGGCTCTCTGCACGTATTCGCAGTTTTAAGTTACGACTTTTTATACCCAACATATGCCAAGTACTTGATGCGGCAGTGAGTCACATTTTGCACAACCTCCCCTACAGTTTTCAAAATATCCCAAACATCCCAATTTCGAGGCCTGAGCCATATTTTGGAGCCAAATTTAAGCTCTCTGTACGTATTCGCATTTTGAAATTACAACTTTTTATACTGAACATATGCCAAGTACTGAAAGCGGCGTTTGGTCACATTTGTCCCAAACCTCTCTCCAGTTTTCAAAATATTCCAAACATCCCAATTTCGAGGCCTGAGCAATATTTTGGAGCCAAATTCTGGCTCTCTGCACGTATTCGCAGTTTTAAATTACGACTTTTTATACCAAACATATGCCAAGTACTGAAAGCGGCGTTTGGTCACATTTGTCCCAAACCTCCCTCCAGTTTTCAAAATATCCCAAACATCCCAGTTTCGAGGCCTGAGCCATATTTTGGAGCCAAATTCTGGCTCTCTGCACGTATTCGCAGTTTCATATTACGAATTTTATACCCAACATATGCCAAGTACTGAAACCGGCAGTGAGTCACATTTTGCACAAACTCCCGTTCAGTTTTCAAAATATCCCAAATATCCCAATTTCGAGGCCTGAGCCATATTTTGGAGCCAAAATCTGGCTCTCTGCAAGTATTCGCAGTTTGAAATTGCGATTTTTTTATACCCTATATATGCCAAGTGCTGAAAGCGGCGTTTTGTCACATTTGTCCCAAACCTCCCTCCAGTTTTCAAAATATCCCAAACATCCGAATTTCGAGGCCTGAGCCATATTTTGGGGCCAAATTCTGGCTCTCTGCACGTATTCGCAGTTTGAAATTGCTACCTTTTTATACCCAACTCCCCTGCAGTTCTCGAAATATCCCAAATATCCCAATTTCGAGGCCTGAGCCATATTTTGGGGCCAAATTCTGGCTCTCTGCACGTATTCGCAGTTTGAAATTGCGACTTTTTATACCCAACATATGCCAAGTACTGAAAGCGGCAGTGAGTCAAATTTTGCACAAACTCCCCTGCAGTTCTCGAAATATCCCAATTTCGAGGCCTGAGCCATATTTTGGGGCCAAATTCTGGCTCTCTGCACGTATTCGCAGTTTGAAATTGCGACTTTTTATACCCAACATATCCCAAGTACTGAAAGCGGCATTTGGTCATATTTGTCCCAAACTCCCCTGCAGTTTTCAAAATATCCCAAACTTCTCAATTTCGAGGCCTGAGTCATATTTTGGAGCCAAATTCTGGCTCTATGCTCGTATTCGAAGTTTGATATTACGACTTTTTATACCTAACATATACCAAGTCCTGAAAGCG
Source organism: Procambarus clarkii (assembly GCF_040958095.1). NCBI lineage: Eukaryota > Metazoa > Arthropoda > Malacostraca > Decapoda > Cambaridae > Procambarus > Procambarus clarkii. Next base: position 7,270,581 of record NC_091226.1, read on the forward strand.
GCAGTGAGTCACATTTTGCACAAACTCCGCTGCAGTTTTCAAAATATCCCAAATATCATAATTTCGAGGCCTGAGCCATATAATGGAGCCAATTTCTGGCTCTCTGCACGTATTCGCAGTTTGAAATTGCGACTTTTTTATACCAACATATGCCAAGTACTGAAAGCAGCTTTTGGTCACATTTGTCCCAAACCTCCCTCCAGTTTTTAAAATATCCCGTAAATCCCAATTTCGAGGCCGGAGCCATGTTTTGGAGCCAAATTCTGGCTCTCTGCACGTATTCGCAGTTTGATATTTCGACTTTTTATACCCAACATATGCAAAGTATTGGACGCAGCAGTGAGTCACATTTTGCACAAACTCCCCTGCAGTTTTCAAAATATCCCAAACATCTCAATTTCTAGGCCTGAGCCATTTTTTGGAAAAAAATTCTGGCTCTCTGCACGTATTCGCAGTTTGAAATTACGACTTTTTTATACCCAACATATGCGAAGTACTGAAAGCGGCGTTTGGTCACATTTGTCCCAAACATTCCATGCAGGTTTCAAAATGTCCCAAACATCCCAATATCGAGGCCTGAGCCATATTTTGGAGCCAAATTATGGCTCTCTGCACGTATTCGCAGTTTTAAGTTACGACTTTTTATACCCAACATATGCCAAGTACTGAAAGCGGCGTTTGGTCACATTTGTCCCAAACCTCCCTCCAGTTTCCAAAATATCCCAAACATCCCAATTTCGAGGCCTGAGCCATATTTTGGAGCCAAATTCTGGCTCTCTGCACGTATTCGCAGTTTGATATTACGACTTTTTATACCCAACATATGCCAAGTACTTGATGCGGCAGTGAGTCACATTTTGCACAACCTCCCCTACAGTTTTCAAAATATCCCAAACATCCCAATTTCGAGGCCTGAGCCATATTTTGGAGCCAAATTCAAGCTCTCTGTACGTATTCGCATTTTGAAATTACAACTTTTTATACTGAACATATGCCAAGTACTGAAAGCGGCGTTTGGTCACATTTGTCCCAAACCTCTCTCCAGTTTTCAAAATATTCCAAACATCCCAATTTCGAGGCCTGAGCAATATTTTGGAGCCAAATTCTGGCTCTCTGCACGTATTCGCAGTTTTAAATTACGACTTTTTATACCAAACATATGCCAAGTACTGAAAGCGGCGTTTCGTCACATTTGTCCCAAACCTCCCTCCAGTTTTCAAAATATCCCAAACATCCCAGTTTCGAGGCCTGAGCCATATTTTGGAGCCAAATTCTGGCTCTCTGCACGTATTCGCAGTTTCATATTACGAATTTTATACCCAACATATGCCAAGTACTGAAACCGGCAGTGAGTCACATTTTGCACAAACTCCCCTTCAGTTTTCAAAATATCCCAAATATCCCAATTTCGAGGCCTGAGCCATATTTTGGAGCCAAAATCTGGCTCTCTGCAAGTATTCGCAGTTTGAAATTGCGAATTTTTTATACCCTATATATGCCAAGTGCTGAAAGCGGCGTTTTGTCACATTTGTCCCAAACCTCCCTCCAGTTTTCAAAATATCCCAAACATCCGAATTTCCAGGCCTGAGCCATATTTTGGGGCCAAATTCTGGCTCTCTGCACGTATTCGCAGTTTGAAATTGCTACCTTTTTATACCCAACTCCCCTGCAGTTCTCGAAATATCCCAAATATCCCAATTTCGAGGCCTGAGCCATATTTTGGGGCCAAATTCTGGCTCTCTGCACGTATTCGCAGTTTGAAATTGCGACTTTTTATACCCAACATATGCCAAGTACTGAAAGCGGCAGTGAGTCAAATTTTGCACAAACTCCCCTGCAGTTCTCGAAATATCCCAATTTCGAGGCCTGAGCCATATTTTGGGGCCAAATTCTGGCTCTCTGCACGTATTCGCAGTTTGAAATTGCGACTTTTTATACCCAACATATCCCAAGTACTGAAAGCGGCATTTGGTCATATTTGTCCCAAACTCCCCTGCAGTTTTCAAAATATCCCAAACTTCTCAATTTCGAGGCCTGAGTCATATTTTGGAGCCACATTCTGGCTCTATGCTCGTATTCGAAGTTTGATATTACGACTTTTTATACCTAACATATACCAAGTCCTGAAAGCGGCAGTGAGTCACATTTTGCACAAACTCCCCTGCAGTTTTCAAAATATCCCAAATATCATAATTTCGAGGCCTGAGCCATATTATGGAGCCAATTTCTGGCTCTCTGCACGTATTCGCAGTTTGAAATTGCGACTTTTTTATACCAACATATGCCAAGTACTGAAAGCAGCTTTTGGTCACATTTGTCCCAAACCTCCCTCCAGTTTTTAAAATATCCCGTAAATCCCAATTTCGAGGCCGGAGCCATGTTTTGGATCTGCACGTATTCGCAGTTTGATATTTCGACTTTTTATACCCAACATATGCAAAGTATTGGACGCAGCAGTGAGTCACATTTTGCACAAACTCCCCTGCAGTTTTCAAAATATCCCAAACATCTCAATTTCTAGGCCTGAGCCATTTTTTGGAAACAAATTCTGGCTCTCTGCACGTATTCGCAGTTTGAAATTACGACTTTTTTATACCCAACATATGCGAAGTACTGAAAGCGGCGTTTGGTCACATTTGTCCCAAACATTCCATGCAGGTTTCAAAATGTCCCAAACATCCCAATATCGAGGCCTGAGCCATATTTTGGAGCCAAATTATGGCTCTCTGCACGTATTCGCAGTTTTAAGTTACGACTTTTTATACCCAACATATGCCAAGTACTTGATGCGGCAGTGAGTCACATTTTGCACAACCTCCCCTACAGTTTTCAAAATATCCCAAACATCCCAATTTCGAGGCCTGAGCCATATTTTGGAGCCAAATTTAAGCTCTCTGTACGTATTCGCATTTTGAAATTACAACTTTTTATACTGAACATATGCCAAGTACTGAAAGCGGCGTTTGGTCACATTTGTCCCAAACCTCTCTCCAGTTTTCAAAATATTCCAAACATCCCAATTTCGAGGCCTGAGCAATATTTTGGAGCCAAATTCTGGCTCTCTGCACGTATTCGCAGTTTTAAATTACGACTTTTTATACCAAACATATGCCAAGTACTGAAAGCGGCGTTTGGTCACATTTGTCCCAAACCTCCCTCCAGTTTTCAAAATATCCCAAACATCCCAGTTTCGAGGCCTGAGCCATATTTTGGAGCCAAATTCTGGCTCTCTGCACGTATTCGCAGTTTCATATTACGAATTTTATACCCAACATATGCCAAGTACTGAAACCGGCAGTGAGTCACATTTTGCACAAACTCCCGTTCAGTTTTCAAAATATCCCAAATATCCCAATTTCGAGGCCTGAGCCATATTTTGGAGCCAAAATCTGGCTCTCTGCAAGTATTCGCAGTTTGAAATTGCGATTTTTTTATACCCTATATATGCCAAGTGCTGAAAGCGGCGTTTTGTCACATTTGTCCCAAACCTCCCTCCAGTTTTCAAAATATCCCAAACATCCGAATTTCGAGGCCTGAGCCATATTTTGGGGCCAAATTCTGGCTCTCTGCACGTATTCGCAGTTTGAAATTGCTACCTTTTTATACCCAACTCCCCTGCAGTTCTCGAAATATCCCAAATATCCCAATTTCGAGGCCTGAGCCATATTTTGGGGCCAAATTCTGGCTCTCTGCACGTATTCGCAGTTTGAAATTGCGACTTTTTATACCCAACATATGCCAAGTACTGAAAGCGGCAGTGAGTCAAATTTTGCACAAACTCCCCTGCAGTTCTCGAAATATCCCAATTTCGAGGCCTGAGCCATATTTTGGGGCCAAATTCTGGCTCTCTGCACGTATTCGCAGTTTGAAATTGCGACTTTTTATACCCAACATATCCCAAGTACTGAAAGCGGCATTTGGTCATATTTGTCCCAAACTCCCCTGCAGTTTTCAAAATATCCCAAACTTCTCAATTTCGAGGCCTGAGTCATATTTTGGAGCCAAATTCTGGCTCTATGCTCGTATTCGAAGTTTGATATTACGACTTTTTATACCTAACATATACCAAGTCCTGAAAGCGGCAGTGAGTCACATTTTGCACAAACTCCGCTGCAGTTTTCAAAATATCCCAAATATCATAATTTCGAGGCCTGAGCCATATAATGGAGCCAATTTCTGGCTCTCTGCACGTATTCGCAGTTTGAAATTGCGACTTTTTTATACCAACATATGCCAAGTACTGAAAGCAGCTTTTGGTCACATTTGTCCCAAACCTCCCTCCAGTTTTTAAAATATCCCGTAAATCCCAATTTCGAGGCCGGAGCCATGTTTTGGAGCCAAATTCTGGCTCTCTGCACGTATTCGCAGTTTGATATTTCGACTTTTTATACCCAACATATGCAAAGTATTGGACGCAGCAGTGAGTCACATTTTGCACAAACTCCCCTGCAGTTTTCAAAATATCCCAAACATCTCAATTTCTAGGCCTGAGCCATTTTTTGGAAACAAATTCTGGCTCTCTGCACGTATTCGCAGTTTGAAATTACGACTTTTTTATACCCAACATATGCGAAGTACTGAAAGCGGCGTTTGGTCACATTTGTCCCAAACATTCCATGCAGGTTTCAAAATGTCCCAAACATCCCAATATCGAGGCCTGAGCCATATTTTGGAGCCAAATTATGGCTCTCTGCACGTATTCGCAGTTTTAAGTTACGACTTTTTATACCCAACATATGCCAAGTACTGAAAGCGGCGTTTGGTCACATTTGTCCCAAACCTCCCTCCAGTTTCCAAAATATCCCAAACATCCCAATTTCGAGGCCTGAGCCATATTTTGGAGCCAAATTCTGGCTCTCTGCACGTATTCGCAGTTTGATATTACGACTTTTTATACCCAACATATGCCAAGTACTTGATGCGGCAGTGAGTCACATTTTGCACAACCTCCCCTACAGTTTTCAAAATATCCCAAACATCCCAATTTCGAGGCCTGAGCCATATTTTGGAGCCAAATTCAAGCTCTCTGTACGTATTCGCATTTTGAAATTACAACTTTTTATACTGAACATATGCCAAGTACTGAAAGCGGCGTTTGGTCACATTTGTCCCAAACCTCTCTCCAGTTTTCAAAATATTCCAAACATCCCAATTTCGAGGCCTGAGCAATATTTTGGAGCCAAATTCTGGCTCTCTGCACGTATTCGCAGTTTTAAATTACGACTTTTTATACCAAACATATGCCAAGTACTGAAAGCGGCGTTTCGTCACATTTGTCCCAAACCTCCCTCCAGTTTTCAAAATATCCCAAACATCCCAGTTTCGAGGCCTGAGCCATATTTTGGAGCCAAATTCTGGCTCTCTGCACGTATTCGCAGTTTCATATTACGAATTTTATACCCAACATATGCCAAGTACTGAAACCGGCAGTGAGTCACATTTTGCACAAACTCCCCTTCAGTTTTCAAAATATCCCAAATATCCCAATTTCGAGGCCTGAGCCATATTTTGGAGCCAAAATCTGGCTCTCTGCAAGTATTCGCAGTTTGAAATTGCGAATTTTTTATACCCTATATATGCCAAGTGCTGAAAGCGGCGTTTTGTCACATTTGTCCCAAACCTCCCTCCAGTTTTCAAAATATCCCAAACATCCGAATTTCCAGGCCTGAGCCATATTTTGGGGCCAAATTCTGGCTCTCTGCACGTATTCGCAGTTTGAAATTGCTACCTTTTTATACCCAACTCCCCTGCAGTTCTCGAAATATCCCAAATATCCCAATTTCGAGGCCTGAGCCATATTTTGGGGCCAAATTCTGGCTCTCTGCACGTATTCGCAGTTTGAAATTGCGACTTTTTATACCCAACATATGCCAAGTACTGAAAGCGGCAGTGAGTCAAATTTTGCACAAACTCCCCTGCAGTTCTCGAAATATCCCAATTTCGAGGCCTGAGCCATATTTTGGGGCCAAATTCTGGCTCTCTGCACGTATTCGCAGTTTGAAATTGCGACTTTTTATTACCAACATATCCCAAGTACTGAAAGCGGCATTTGGTCATATTTGTCCCAAACTCCCCTGCAGTTTTCAAAATATCCCAAACTTCTCAATTTCGAGGCCTGAGTCATATTTTGGAGCCACATTCTGGCTCTATGCTCGTATTCGAAGTTTGATATTACGACTTTTTATACCTAACATATACCAAGTCCTGAAAGCGGCAGTGAGTCACATTTTGCACAAACTCCCCTGCAGTTTTCAAAATATCCCAAATATCATAATTTCGAGGCCTGAGCCATATTATGGAGCCAATTTCTGGCTCTCTGCACGTATTCGCAGTTTGAAATTGCGACTTTTTTATACCAACATATGCCAAGTACTGAAAGCAGCTTTTGGTCACATTTGTCCCAAACCTCCCTCCAGTTTTTAAAATATCCCGTAAATCCCAATTTCGAGGCCGGAGCCATGTTTTGGATCTGCACGTATTCGCAGTTTGATATTTCGACTTTTTATACCCAACATATGCAAAGTATTGGACGCAGCAGTGAGTCACATTTTGCACAAACTCCCCTGCAGTTTTCAAAATATCCCAAACATCTCAATTTCTAGGCCTGAGCCATATTTTGGAAACAAATTCTGGCTCTCTGCACTTATTCGCAGTTTGAAATTACGACTTTTTTATACCCAACATATGCGAAGTACTGAAAGCGGCGTTTGGTCACATTTGTCCCAAACATTTCATGCAGGTTTCAAAATGTCCCAAACATCCCAATATCGAGGCCTGAGCCATATTTTGGAGCCAAATTCTGGCTCTCTGCACGTATTCGCAGTTTGAAATTACTACTTTTTATACCCAACATATGCCAAGTACTGAAAGCGGCGTTTGGTCATATTTGTCCCAAACTCTCCTGCAGTTTTCAAAATATCCCAAACTAACCAATTTCGAGGCCTGAGTCATATTTTGGAGCCAAATTCTGGCTCTCTGCACGTATTCGGAGTTTGAAATTGAGACTTTTTATACCTAACATATGCACAGTCCTGAAAACGGCAGTGAGTCACATTTTGCACAAACTCCCCTGCAGTTTTCAAAATATCCCAAATATCCCAATTTCGAGGCCTGAGCCATATTTTGGAGCCATATTCAGGCTCTCTGTACGTATTCGCAGTTTGAAGTTACGACTTTTTATACCCAACATATGCCAAGTAGTGAAAGCGGCGTTTGGTCACATTTATCCGAAACCTCCCTCCAGTTTTCAAAATATCCCAAACAACCCAATTTCGAGGCCTGAGCTATATTTTGGAGCCAAATTCTGGCTATATGCACGTATTCGCAGTTTGATATTACGACTTTTTATACCCAACATATGCCAAGTCCTGAAAGAGGCAATGAGTCACATTTTGCACAAACTCCCCTGCAGTTTTCGAAAAATCCCAAATATCCCAATTTCGAGGCCTGAGCCATATTTTGGAGCCAAATTCTGGCTCTCTGCACGTATTCGCAGTTTTAAGTTATGACTTTTTATACCCAACATATGCCAAGTAGTGAAAGCGGCGTTTGGTCATATTTGTCCCAAACTCCCCTGCAGTTTTCAAAATATCCCAAACTTCTCAATTTCGAGGCCTGAGTCATATTTTGGAGCCAAATTCTGGCTCTCTGCACGTATTCGCAGTTTGAAATTACGATTTTTTATACCTAACATTTGCCAAGTCCTGAAAGCGACAGTGAGTCACATTTTGCACAAACTCCCCTGCAGTTTTCGAAATATCCAAAATATCCCAATTTCAAGGCCTGAGCCATATTTTGGAGCCAAATTCTGGCTCTCTGCACGTATTCGCAGTTTGAAATAGCGACTTTTTATACCCAACATATGCCAACTACAGAAAGCGGCGTTTGGTCACAATTGTCCCAATCCACCCTGCAGTTTTCAAAATATCCCTAAAATCCCAATTTCGAGGCAGGAGCCATGTTTTGGAGCCAAATTCTGGCTCTCTGTACGTATTCGCAGTTTGATATTACGACTTTTTATACCCAACATATGCAAAGTATTGGACGCAGCAGTGAGTCACATTTTGCACAAACTCCCCTGCAGTTTTCAAAATATTCCAAACATCCCAATTTCGAGGCCTGAGCCTTATTTTGGAAACAAATTCTGGCTCTCTGCACGTATTCGCAGTTTGAAATTACGACTTTTTTATACCCAACATATGCGAAGTACTGAAAGCGGCGTTTGGTCACATTTGTCCCAAACATTCCTCCAGGTTTCAAAATGTCCCAAACATCTCAATATCGAGGCCTGAGCCATATTTTGGAGCCAAATTCTGGGTCTCTGCACGTATTCGCAGTTTGAAATTACAACTTATTATACCCAACATATGCCAAGTACTGAAAGCGGCAGAGAGTCACATTTTGCACAAACTCCCCAGCAGTTTTCAAAATATCCCAAACATCCTAATTTCGAGGCCTGAGCCATATTTTGGAGCCAAATTCTGGCTCTCTGCACGTATTCGCAGTTTGAAATTGCGACTTTTTTATACCCAACATATGCCAACTACAGAAAGCGGCGTTTGGTCACAATTGTCCCAAACCTCCCTGCAGTTTTCAAAATATCCCTAAAATCCCAATTTCGAGGCCGGAGCCATGTTTTGGAGCCAAATTCTGGCTCTCTGCACGTATTCGCAGTTTGATATTACGACTTTTTATACCCAACATATGCAATGTATTGGACGCAGCAGTGAGTCACATTTTGCACAAACTCCCCTGCAGTTTTCAAAATATTCCAAACATCCCAATTTCGAGGCCTGAGCCTTATTTTGGAAACAAATTCTGGCTCTCAGCACGTATTCGCAGTTTGAAATTACGACTTTTTTATACCCAACATATGCGAAGTACTGAAAGCGGCGTTTGGTCACATTTGTCCCAAACATTCCTCCAGGTTTCAAAATGTCCCAAACATCTCAATATCGAGCCCTGAGCCATATTTTGGAGCCAAATTTTGGCTCTGCACGTATTCGCAGTTTGAAATTACGACCTTTTATACCCAACATATGCCAACTACTGAAAGCGGCGTTTGGTTATATTTGTCCCAAACTCCCCTGCAGTTTTCAAAATATCCCAAACTTCCCAATTTCGAGGCCTGAGTCATAATTTGGAGCCAAATTCTGGCTCTCTGCACGTATTCGCAGTTTGAAATTCCGACTTTTTAAAGTAATATATGCCAAGTCCTGAAAGCGGCAGTGAGTCACATTTTGCACCAACTCCCCTGCAGTTTTCGAAATATCCCAAATATCCGAATTTCGAGGCCTGAGCCATATTTTGGAGCCAAATTCAGGCTCTCTGTACGTATTCGCAGTTTGAAGTTACGACTTTTTATACCCAACATATACCAAGTCCTGAAAGAGGCAATGAGTCACATTTTGCACAAACTCCTTTGCAGTTTTCGAAAAATCTCAAATATCCCAATTTCGAGGCCTGAGCCATATTTTGGAGCCAAATTCTAGCTCTCTGCACGTATTCGCAGTTTTAAGTTATGACTTTATATATCCAACGTATGCTAAGTAGTGAAATCGGCGTTTGGTCATATTTGTCCCAAAATCCCCTGCAGTTTTCAAAATATCCCAAACTTCTCAATTTCGAGGCCTGAGTCATATTTTGGAGCCAAATTCTGGCTCTCTGCACGTATTCGCAGTTTGAAATTATGACTTTTTATACCTAACATATGCCAACTACAGAAAGCGGCGTTTGGTCACAATTGTACCAAACCTCCCTGCAGTTTTCAAAATATCCCTAAAATCCCAATTTCGAGCCCGGAGCCATGTTTTGGAGCCAAATTCTGGCTCTCTGCACGTATTCGCAGTTTGATATTACGACTTTTTATACCCAACATATGCAAAGTATTGGACGCAGCAGTGAGTCACATTTTGCACAAACTCCCCTGCAATTTTCAAAATATTCCAAACATCCCAATTTCGAGGCCTGAGCCTTATTTTGGAAACAAATTCTGGCTCTTTGCACGTATTCGCAGTTTGAAATTACGACTTTTTTATACCCAACATATGCGAAGTACTGAAAGCGGCGTTTGGTCACATTTGTCCCAAACATTCCTGCAGGTTTCAAAATGTCCCAAACATCCCAATATCGAGGCCTGAGCCATATTTTGGAGCCAAATTCTGGCTCTCTGCACGTATTCGCAGTTTGAAATTACGACTTTTTATACCCAACATATGCCAAGTACTGAAAGCGGCGTTTGGTCATATTTGTCCGAAACTCCCCTGCAGTTTTCAAAATATCCCAAACTTCCCAATTTCGAGGCCTGAGTCATAATTTGGAGCCAAATTCTGGCTCTCTGCACGTATTCGCAGTTTGAAATTACGACTTTTTAAAGTAATATATGACATGTCCTGAAAGCGGCAGTGAGTCACATTTTGCACAAATTCCCCTACAGTTTTCGAAATATCCCAAATATCCCAATTTCGAGGCCTGAGCCTTATTTTGGAGCCAAATTTTGGCTCTCAGCACGTATTCGCAGTTTGATATTGCAACTTTTTTATACCCAACATATGCAAACTACTGAAAGCGGTGTTTGGTCACATTTGTCCCAAACCTCCTTGCAGTTTTCAAAATATCCCAAACATCCCAATTTCGAGGCCTGAGCCATATTTTGGAGCCAAATTCTGGCTCTCTGCACGTATTCGCAGTGTGATATTACGACTTTTTATACCCAACATATGCCAAGTACTTGACGCGGCAGTGAGTCACATTTTGCACAAACTCCCCTGCAGTTTTCAAAATATCCCAAATATCCCAATTTCGAGGCCTGAGCCATATTATGGAGCCAAATTCTGGCTCTCTGCACGTATTCGCAGTTTGAAATTGCGACTTTTTTATACCTAACATATGCCAACTACAGAAAGCGGCGTTTGGTCACATTTGTCCCAAACCTCCCTCCAGTTTTCAAAATAACCCAAACATCCCAATTTCGAGGTCTGAGCCATATTTTGGAGCCAAATTCTGGCTCAATGCACAAATTCGCAATTTTATATTACGACTTTTTATACCCAACATATGCCAAGTCCTGAAAGCGGCAGTGAGTCACATTTTGCACAAACTCCCCTGCAGTTTTCAAAATATCCAAAATATCCCAATTTCAAGGCCTGAGCCATATTATGGAGCCAAATTCTGGCTCTCTGCACGTATTCGCAGTTTGAAATTGCGACTTTTTTATACCTAACATATGCCAACTACAGAAAGCGGAGTTTGGTCACATTTGTCCCAAACTTCCCTGCAGTTTTCAAAATATCCCTAAAGTCCCAATTTCGAGGCCGGAGCTATGTTTTGGAGCCAAATTCTGACTCTCTGCAAGTATTCGCAGTTTTATATTACGACTTTTTATACCCAACATATGCCAAGTATTAGACGCAGCAGTGAGTCACATTTTGCACAAACTCCCCTGCAGTTTTCAAAATATCCCAAACATCCCAATTTCAAGGCCTGAGCCTTATTTTGGAAACAAATTCTGGCTCTCTGCAAGTATTAGCAGTTTGAAATTACAACTTTTTTATACCCAACATATGCAAAGTACGGAAAGCGGCGTTTGGTCACATTTGTCCCAAACATTCCTGCAGGTTTCAAAATGTCCCAAACATCCCAATATCGAGGCCTGAGCCATATTTTGGAGCCAAATTCTGGCTCTCTGCACGTATTCGCAGTTTGAAATTACGACATTTTATACCCAACATATGCCAAATACTGAAAGCGGCGTTTGGTCATATTTGTCCCAAACTCCCCTGCAGTTTTCAAAATATCCCAAACTTCCCAATTTCGAGGCCTGAGTCATAATTTGGAGCCAAATTCTGGCTCTATGCATATATTCGCAATTTTATATTACGACTTTTTATACCCAACATATGCCAAGTCCTGAAAGCGGCAGTGAGTCACATTTTGCACAAACTCCCCTGCAGTTTTAAAAATATCCCAAATATCCCAATTTCGAGGCCTGAGCCATATTTTGGAGCTAAATTTTGGCTCTCTGCACGTATTCGCAGTTTGAAATTGCGACTTTTTTATACCCAACATATGCCAACTACTGAAAGCGGCGTTTGGTCACATTTGTCCCAAACCTCCCTGCAGTTTTCAAAATATCCCTAATATCCCAATTTCGAGGCCTGAGCCATATTTTGGAGCCAAATTCTGGCTCTCTGCACGTATTCGCAGTTTGATATTTCGACTTTTTATACCCAACATATGCAAAGTATTGGACGCAGCAGTGAGTCACATTTTGCACAAACTCCCCTGCAGTTTTCAAAATATCCCAAACATCTCAATTTCTAGGCCTGAGCCATATTTTGGAAACAAATTCTGGCTCTCTGCACGTATTCGCAGTTTGAAATTACTACTTTTTATACCCAACATATGCCAAGTACTGAAAGCGGCGTTTGGTCATATTTGTCCCAAACTCTCCTGCAGTTTTCAAAATATCCCAAACTAACCAATTTCGAGGCCTGAGTCATATTTTGGAGCCAAATTCTGGCTCTCTGCACGTATTCGGAGTTTAAAATTGAGACTTTTTATACCTTACATATGCACAGTCCTGAAAACGGCAGTGAGTCACATTTTGCACAAACTCCCCTGCAGTTTTCAAAATATCCCAAATATTCCAATTTCGAGGCCTGAGCCATATTTTGGAGCCATATTCAGGCTCTCTGTACGTATTCGCAGTTTGAAGTTACGACTTTTTATACCCAACATATGCCAAGTAGTGAAAGCGGCGTTTGGTCACATTTATCCCAAACCTCCCTCCAGTTTTCAAAATATCCCAAACATGCCAATTTCGAGGCCTGAGCTATATTTTGGAGCCAAATTCTGGCTATATGCACGTATTCGCAGTTTGATATTACGACTTTTTATACCCAACATATGCCAAGTCATGAAAGAGGCAATGAGTCACATTTTGCACAAACTCCCCTGCAGTTTTCGAAAAATCCCAAATATCCCAATTTCGAGGCCTGAGCCATATTTTGGAGCCAAATTCTGGCTCTCTGCACGTATTCGCAGTTTTAATTTATGACTTTTTATACCCAACATATGCCAAGTAGTGAAAGCGGCGTTTGGTCATATTTGTCCCAAACTCCCCTGCAGTTTTCAAAATATCCCAAACTTCTCAATTTCGAGGCCTGAGTCATATTTTGGAGCCAAATTCTGGCTCTCTGCACGTATTCGCAGTTTGAAATTACGATTTTTTATACCTAACATTTGCCAAGTCCTGAAAGCGGCAGTGAGTCACATTTTGCACAAACTCCCCTGCAGTTTTCGAAATATCCAAAATATCCCAATTTCAAGGCCTGAGCCATATTTTGGAGCCAAATTCTGGCTCTCTGCACGTATTCGCAGTTTGAAATAGCGACTTTTTTATACCCAACATATACCAACTACAGAAAGCGGCGTTTGGTCACAATTATCCCAAACCACCCTGCAGTTTTCAAAATATCCCAAACTTCCCAATTTCGAGGCTTGAGTCATAATTTGGAGCCAAATTCTGGCTCTCTGCACGTATTCGCAGTTTGAAATTCAGACTTTTTAAAGTAATATATGCCAAGTCCTGAAAGCGGCAGTGAGTCACATTTTGCACAAACTCCCCTGCAGTTTTCGAAATATCCCAAATATCCGAATTTCGAGGCCTGAGCCATATTTTGGAGCCAAATTCAGGCTCTCTGTACGTATTCGCAGTTTGAAGTTACGACTTTTTAATCCCAACATATACCAAGTCCTGAAAGAGGCAATGAGTCACATTTTGCACAAACTCCTTTGCAGTTTTCGAAAAATCCCAAATATCCCAATTTCGAGGCCTGAGCCATATTTTGGAGCCAAATTCTAGCTCTCTGCACGTATTCGCAGTTTTAAGTTATGACTTTTTATATCCAACGTATGCCAAGTAGTGAAATCGGCGTTTGGTCATATTTGTCCCAAAATCCCCTGCAGTTTTCAAAATATCCCAAACTTCTCAATTTCGAGGCCTGAGTCATATTTTGGAGCCAAATTCTGGCTCTCTGCACGTATTCGCAGTTTGAAATTACGACTTTTTATACCTAACATATGCCAACTACAGAAAGCGGCGTTTGGTCACAATTGTACCAAACCTCCCTGCAGTTTTCAAAATATCCCTAAAATCCCAATTTCGAGCCCGGAGCCATGTTTTGGAGCCAAATTCTGGCTCTCTGCACGTATTCGCAGTTTGATATTACGACTTTTTATACCCAACATATGCAAAGTATTGGACGCAGCAGTGAGTCACATTTTGCACAAACTCCCCTGCAATTTTCAAAATATTCCAAACATCCCAATTTCGAGGCCTGAGCCTTATTTTGGAAACAAATTCTGGCTCTTTGCACGTATTCGCAGTTTGAAATTACGACTTTTTTATACTCAACATATGCGAAGTACTGAAAGCGGCGTTTGGTCACATTTGTCCCAAACATTCCTGCAGGTTTCAAAATGTCCCAAACATCCCAATATCGAGGCCTGAGCCATATTTTGGAGCCAAATTCTGGCTCTCTGCACGTATTCGCAGTTTGAAATTACGACTTTTTATACCCAACATATGCCAAGTACTGAAAGCCGCGTTTGGTCATATTTGTCCGAAACTCCCCTGCAGTTTTCAAAATATCCCAAACTTCCCAATTTCAAGGCCTGAGTCATAATTTGGAGCCAAATTCTGGCTCTCTGCACGTATTCGCAGTTTGAAATTACGACTTTTTAAAGTAATATATGACATGTCCTGAAAGCGGCAGTGAGTCACATTTTGCACAAATTCCCCTGCAGTTTTCGAAATATCCCAAATATCCCAATTTCGAGGCCTGAGCCATATTTTGGAGCCAAATTCTGGCTCTCTGCACGTATTCGCAGTTTTAATTTATGACTTTTTATACCCAACATATGCCAAGTAGTGAAAGCGGCGTTTGGTCATATTTGTCCCAAACTCCCCTGCAGTTTTCAAAATATCCCAAACTTCTCAATTTCGAGGCCTGAGTCATATTTTGGAGCCAAATTCTGGCTCTCTGCACGTATTCGCAGTTTGAAATTACGATTTTTTATACCTAACAATTGCCAAGTCCTGAAAGCGGCAGTGAGTCACATTTTGCACAAACTCCCCTGCAGTTTTCGAAATATCCAAAATATCCCAATTTCAAGGCCTGAGCCATATTTTGGAGCCAAATTCTGGCTCTCTGCACGTATTCGCAGTTTGAAATAGCGACTTTTTTATACCCAACATATACCAACTACAGAAAGCGGCGTTTGGTCACAATTATCCCAAACCACCCTGCAGTTTTCAAAATATCCCAAACTTCCCAATTTCGAGGCCTGAGTCATAATTTGGAGCCAAATTCTGGCTCTCTGCACGTATTCGCAGTTTGAAATTCAGACTTTTTAAAGTAATATATGCCAAGTCCTGAAAGCGGCAGTGAGTCACATTTTGCACAAACTCCCCTGCAGTTTTCGAAATATCCCAAATATCCGAATTTCGAGGCCTGAGCCATATTTTGGAGCCAAATTCAGGCTCTCTGTACGTATTCGCAGTTTGAAGTTACGACTTTTTAATCCCAACATATACCAAGTCCTGAAAGAGGCAATGAGTCACATTTTGCACAAACTCCTTTGCAGTTTTCGAAAAATCCCAAATATCCCAATTTCGAGGCCTGAGCCATATTTTGGAGCCAAATTCTAGCTCTCTGCACGTATTCGCAGTTTTAAGTTATGACTTTTTATATCCAACGTATGCCAAGTAGTGAAATCGGCGTTTGGTCATATTTGTCCCAAAATCCCCTGCAGTTTTCAAAATATCCCAAACTTCTCAATTTCGAGGCCTGAGTCATATTTTGGAGCCAAATTCTGGCTCTCTGCACGTATTCGCAGTTTGAAATTACGACTTTTTATACCTAACATATGCCAACTACAGAAAGCGGCGTTTGGTCACAATTGTACCAAACCTCCCTGCAGTTTTCAAAATATCCCTAAAATCCCAATTTCGAGCCCGGAGCCATGTTTTGGAGCCAAATTCTGGCTCTCTGCACGTATTCGCAGTTTGATATTACGACTTTTTATACCCAACATATGCAAAGTATTGGACGCAGCAGTGAGTCACATTTTGCACAAACTCCCCTGCAATTTTCAAAATATTCCAAACATCCCAATTTCGAGGCCTGAGCCTTATTTTGGAAACAAATTCTGGCTCTTTGCACGTATTCGCAGTTTGAAATTACGACTTTTTTATACTCAACATATGCGAAGTACTGAAAGCGGCGTTTGGTCACATTTGTCCCAAACATTCCTGCAGGTTTCAAAATGTCCCAAACATCCCAATATCGAGGCCTGAGCCATATTTTGGAGCCAAATTCTGGCTCTCTGCACGTATTCGCAGTTTGAAATTACGACTTTTTATACCCAACATATGCCAAGTACTGAAAGCGGCGTTTGGTCATATTTGTCCGAAACTCCCCTGCAGTTTTCAAAATATCCCAAACTTCCCAATTTCAAGGCCTGAGTCATAATTTGGAGCCAAATTCTGGCTCTCTGCACGTATTCGCAGTTTGAAATTACGACTTTTTAAAGTAATATATGACATGTCCTGAAAGCGGCAGTGAGTCACATTTTGCACAAATTCCCCTGCAGTTTTCGAAATATCCCAAATATCCCAATTTCGAGGCCTGAGCCATATTTTGGAGCCAAATTCTGGCTCTCTGCACGTATTCGCAGTGTGATATTACGACTTTTTATACCCAACATATGCCAAGTACTTGATGCGGCAGTGAGTCACATTTTGCACAAACTCCCCTGCAGTTTTCGAAATATCCCAAATATCCCAATTTCGAGGCCTGAGCCATATCTTGGAGCCAAATTTTGGCTCTCTGCACGTATTCGCAGTTTGATATTGCAACTTTTTTATACCCAACATATGCAAACTACAGAAAGCAGCGTTTGGTCACATTTGTCGCAAACCTCCCTCCAGTTTTCAAAATAACCCAAACATCCCAATTTCGAGGTCTGAGCCATATTTTGGAGCCAAATTCTGGCTCTATGCACAAATTCGCAATTTTATATTACGACTTTTTATACCCAACATATGCCAAGTATTAGACGCAGCAGTGAGTCACATTTTGCACAAACTCCCCTGCAGTTTTCAAAATATCCCAAACATCCCAATTTCAAGGCCTGAGCCTTATTTTGGAAACAAATTCTGGCTCTCTGCAAGTATTCGCAGTTTGAAATTACAACTTTTTTATACCCAACATATGCGAAGTACTGAAAGCGGCGTTTGGTCACATTTGTCCCAAACATTCCTGCAGGTTTCAAAATGTCCCAAACATCCCAATATCGAGGCCTGAGCCATATTTTGGAGCCAAATTCTGGCTCTCTGCACGTATTCGCAGTTTGAAATTACGACATTTTATACCCAACATATGCCAAATACTGAAAGCGGCGTTTGGTCATATTTGTCCCAAACTCCCCTGCAGTTTTCAAAATATCCCAAACTTCCCAATTTCGAGGCCTGAGTCATAATTTGGAGCCAAATTCTGGCTCTATGCATATATTCGCAATTTTATATTACGACTTTTTATACCCAACATATGCCAAGTCCTGAAAGCAACAGTGAGTCACATTTTGCACAAACTCCCCTGCAGTTTTAAAAATATCCCAAATATCCCAATTTCGAGGCCTGAGCCATATTTTGGAGCCAAATTCAGGCTCTCTGCACGTATTCGCAGTTTGAAATACGACTTTTCAAACCCAACATATGCCAAGTACTGAAAGCGGCAATTGGTCACATTTGTCCCAAACCCCCCTGCCGTTTTCAAAATATCCCAAACATCCCAAATTCGAGGCCTGAGCCATATTTTGGAGCCAAATTCTGGCTCTATTCAAGTATTCGCAGTTTGAAATTACGACTTTTTATACCCAACATATGCCAAGTCCTGAAAGCTGCGTTTGGTCACATTTGTCCCAATCCCCCCTGCATTTTTCAAAATATCCCAAACATCCCAAATTCGAGGCCTGAGCCATATTTTGGAGCCAAATTCTGGCTCTCTGCACGTATTCGCAGTTTGAAATTACGAATTTTTTATACCCAACAAATGCCAAGTACTGAAAGCGGCGTTTGGTCACATTTGTCCCAATCCCCCCTGCATTTTTCAAAATATCCCAAACATCCCAAATTCGAGGCCTGAGCCATATTTTGGAGCCAAATTCTGGCTCTCTGCATGTATTCGCAGTTTGAAATTACGACTTTTTATACCCAACATATGCGAAGTACTGAAAGCAG
This sequence comes from Procambarus clarkii, assembly GCF_040958095.1. Classification (NCBI taxonomy): domain Eukaryota; kingdom Metazoa; phylum Arthropoda; class Malacostraca; order Decapoda; family Cambaridae; genus Procambarus; species Procambarus clarkii. The sequence continues at coordinate 7,288,885 of NC_091226.1, forward strand.
CGTTTGGTCACATTTGTCCCAAACCTCCCGGCAGTTTTCAAAATATCCCAAACATCCCAAATTCGAAGCCTGAGCCATATTTTGGAGCCAAATTCTGGCTCTCTGCACGTATTCGCAGTTTGAAATTACGAATTTTTTATACCCAACATATGCCAAGTACTGAAAGCTGCGTTTGGTCACATTTGTCCCAATCCCCGCTGCATTTTTCAAAATATACCAAACATCCCAAATTCGAGGCCTGAGCCATATTTTGGAGCCAAATTCTGGCTCTCTGCACGTATTCGCAGTTTGAAATTACGACATTTTATACCCAACATATGCGAAGTACTGAAAGCAGCGTTTGGTCACATTTGTCCCAAACCTCCCGGCAGTTTTCAAAATATCCCAAACATCCCAACTTCGAGGCCTGAGACATATTTTGGAGCCAAATTCAGGTTCTCTGTATGCATTCGCAGTTTGAAATGCCAAGTACTAAAAGGGGCGTTTGGTCACATTTGTCCCAATCCCCCCTGCAATTTTCAAGATATCCCAAACATCCCAATTTCGAGGCCTGAGCCATATTTTCGAGCCAAATTCTGGCTCTCTGCACGTTTTCGCAGTTTGAAATTACGACTTTTTATACTCAACATATGCCAAGTCCTGAAAGCGGCAGTGAGTGATATTTTGTACAAACTCCCCTGCAGCTTGCGAAATATCCCAAATATCTCAATTTCGAGGCCTGAGCCATATTTTGGAGACAAATTCTGGTTCTATGTACGTATTCGCAGTTTGAAATTGCGACTTTTTTATACCCAACATATACCAAGTACTGAAAGCGGCGTTTAGTCATATATGTCACAAAGTCCCCTGCAGTTTTCAAAATATCCAAAACATCCGAATTTCGAGGCCTGAGCCATATTTTCGAGCCAAATTCTGGCTCTCTGCACGTATTCGCTGTTTTAAATTACGACTTTTTTATACCCAACATATGCCAAGTACTAAAAGGGGCGTTTGGTCACATTTGTCCCAATCCCCCCTGCAATTTTCAAAATATCCAAAACATCCCAATTTCCAGGCCTGAGCCATATTTTGGAGCCGAATTCTGGCTCTATGCACGTATTCGCAGTTTGATATTACGAATTTTTATACCCAACATATGCCAAGTCCTGAAAGCGGCAGTGAGTCACATTTTGCACAAACTCCCTTGCAGTTTTCAAAATATTCCAAACATCCCAATTTCGAGGCCTAAGCCATATTTTGGAGCCAAATTCTGGCTCAATGCACGTATTCGCAGTTTGAAATTACGACTTTTTATACCCAACATATGCCAAGTCCTGAAAGCGCCAGAGAGTGACATTTTGCACAAACTCCCCTGCAGTTTTCGAAATATCCCAAATATCCCAATTTCGAGGACTGAGCAATATTTTCGAGCCAAATCCTGGCTCTCTGCACGTATTCGTTGTTTGAAATTACGACTTTTTTATACCCAACATATGCCAAGTACTGAAAACGGCATTTGGTCACATTTGGCTCAAACCTTCCTGCAGTTTTCAAAATATCCCAAACATCCCAATTTCGAGGCCTGAGCCATATTTTGGAGCCAAATTCTGGCTCTCTGCACGTATTCGCAGTGTGATATTACGACTTTTTATACCCAACATATGCCAAGTACTTGATGCGGCAGTGAGTCACATTTTGCACAAACTCCCCTGCAGTTTTCGAAATATCCCAAATATCCCAATTTCGAGGCCTGAGCCATATCTTGGAGCCAAATTTTGGCTCTCTGCACGTATTCGCAGTTTGATATTGCAACTTTTTTAGACCCAACATATGCAAACTACAGAAAGCAGCGTTTGGTCACATTTGTCGCAAACCTCCCTCCAGTTTTCAAAATAACCCAAACATCCCAATTTCGAGGTCTGAGCCATATTTTGGAGCCAAATTCTGGCTCTATGCACAAATTCGCAATTTTATATTACGACTTTTTATACCCAACATATGCCAAGTATTAGACGCAGCAGTGAGTCACATTTTGCACAAACTCCCCTGCAGTTTTCAAAATATCCCAAACATCCCAATTTCAAGGCCTGAGCCTTATTTTGGAAACAAATTCTGGCTCTCTGCAAGTATTCGCAGTTTGAAATTACAACTTTTTTATACCCAACATATGCGAAGTACTGAAAGCGGCGTTTGGTCACATTTGTCCCAAACATTCCTGCAGGTTTCAAAATGTCCCAAACATCCCAATATCGAGGCCTGAGCCATATTTTGGAGCCAAATTCTGGCTCTCTGCACGTATTCGCAGTTTGAAATTACGACATTTTATACCCAACATATGCCAAATACTGAAAGCGGCGTTTGGTCATATTTGTCCCAAACTCCCCTGCAGTTTTCAAAATATCCCAAACTTCCCAATTTCGAGGCCTGAGTCATAATTTGGAGCCAAATTCTGGCTCTATGCATATATTCGCAATTTTATATTACGACTTTTTATACCCAACATATGCCAAGTCCTGAAAGCAACAGTGAGTCACATTTTGCACAAACTCCCCTGCAGTTTTAAAAATATCCCAAATATCCCAATTTCGAGGCCTGAGCCATATTTTGGAGCCAAATTCAGGCTCTCTGCACGTATTCGCAGTTTGAAATACGACTTTTCAAACCCAACATAGGCCAAGTACTGAAAGCGGCAATTGGTCACATTTGTCCCAAACCCCCCTGCAGTTTTCAAAATATTCTAAATATCCCAATTTCGAGGCCTGAGCCATATTTTGGAGCCAAATTCAGGCTCTCTGCACGTATTCGCAGTTTGAAATACGACTTTTCAAACCCAACATATGCCAAGTACTGACAGCGGCAATTGGTCACATTTGTCCCAAACCCCCCTGCCGTTTTCAAAATATCCCAAACATCCCAAATTCGAGGCCTGAGCCATATTTTGGAGCCAAATTCTGGCTCTATTCAAGTATTCGCAGTTTGAAATTACGACTTTTTATACCCAACATATGCCAAGTCCTGAAAGCTGCGTTTGGTCACATTTGTCCCAATCCCCCCTGCATTTTTCAAAATATCCCAAACATCCCAAATTCGAGGCCTGAGCCATATTTTGGAGCCAAATTCTGGCTCTCTGCACGTATTCGCAGTTTGAAATTACGAATTTTTTATACCCAACAAATGCCAAGTACTGAAAGCGGCGTTTGGTCACATTTGTCCCAATCCCCCCTGCATTTTTCAAAATATCCCAAACATCCCAAATTCGAGGCCTGAGCCATATTTTGGAGCCAAATTCTGGCTCTCTGCATGTATTCGCAGTTTGAAATTACGACTTTTTATACCCAACATATGCGAAGTACTGAAAGCAGCGTTTGGTCACATTTGTCCCAAACCTCCCGGCAGTTTTCAAAATATCCCAAACATCCCAAATTCGAAGCCTGAGCCATATTTTGGAGCCAAATTCTGGCTCTCTGCACGTATTCGCAGTTTGAAATTACGAATTTTTTATACCCAACATATGCCAAGTACTGAAAGCTGCGTTTGGTCACATTTGTCCCAATCCCCGCTGCATTTTTCAAAATATACCAAACATCCCAAATTCGAGGCCTGAGCCATATTTTGGAGCCAAATTCTGGCTCTCTGCACGTATTCGCAGTTTGAAATTACGACATTTTATACCCAACATATGCGAAGTACTGAAAGCAGCGTTTGGTCACATTTGTCCCAAACCTCCCGGCAGTTTTCAAAATATCCCAAACATCCCAACTTCGAGGCCTGAGACATATTTTGGAGCCAAATTCAGGTTCTCTGTATGCATTCGCAGTTTGAAATGCCAAGTACTAAAAGGGGCGTTTGGTCACATTTGTCCCAATCCCCCCTGCAATTTTCAAGATATCCCAAACATCCCAATTTCGAGGCCTGAGCCATATTTTCGAGCCAAATTCTGGCTCTCTGCACGTTTTCGCAGTTTGAAATTACGACTTTTTATACTCAACATATGCCAAGTCCTGAAAGCGGCAGTGAGTGATATTTTGTACAAACTCCCCTGCAGCTTGCGAAATATCCCAAATATCTCAATTTCGAGGCCTGAGCCATATTTTGGAGACAAATTCTGGTTCTATGTACGTATTCGCAGTTTGAAATTGCGACTTTTTTATACCCAACATATAACAAGTACTGAAAGCGGCGTTTAGTCATATATGTCACAAAGTCCCCTGCAGTTTTCAAAATATCCAAAACATCCGAATTTCGAGGCCTGAGCCATATTTTCGAGCCAAATTCTGGCTCTCTGCACGTATTCGCTGTTTTAAATTACGACTTTTTTATACCCAACATATGCCAAGTACTAAAAGGGGCGTTTGGTCACATTTGTCCCAATCCCCCCTGCAATTTTCAAAATATCCAAAACATCCCAATTTCCAGGCCTGAGCCATATTTTGGAGCCGAATTCTGGCTCTATGCACGTATTCGCAGTTTGATATTACGAATTTTTATACCCAACATATGCCAAGTCCTGAAAGCGGCAGTGAGTCACATTTTGCACAAACTCCCTTGCAGTTTTCAAAATATTCCAAACATCCCAATTTCGAGGCCTAAGCCATATTTTGGAGCCAAATTCTGGCTCAATGCACGTATTCGCAGTTTGAAATTACGACTTTTTATACCCAACATATGCCAAGTCCTGAAAGCGCCAGAGAGTGACATTTTGCACAAACTCCCCTGCAGTTTTCGAAATATCCCAAATATCCCAATTTCGAGGACTGAGCAATATTTTCGAGCCAAATCCTGGCTCTCTGCACGTATTCGTTGTTTGAAATTACGACTTTTTTATACCCAACATATGCCAAGTACTGAAAACGGCATTTGGTCACATTTGGCTCAAACCTTCCTGCAGTTTTCAAAATATCCCAAACATCCCAATTTCGAGGCCTGAGCCATATTTGGGAGCCAAATTCAGGCTCTCTGCACGTATTCGCAGTTTGAAATTACGACTTTATATACCCAACATATGCCAAGTACTGAAAGCGGCAATTGGTCACATTTGTCCCAAACCCCCCTGCCGTTTTCAAAATATCCCAAACATCCCAAATTCGAGGCCTGAGCCATATTTTGGAGCCAAATTCTGGCTCTATTCAAGTATTCGCAGTTTGAAATTACGACTTTTTATACCCAACATATGCCAAGTCCTGAAAGCTGCGTTTGGTCACATTTGTCCCAATCCCCCCTTGCATTTTTCAAAATATCCCAAACATCCCAAATTCGAGGCCTGAGCCATATTTTGGAGCCAAATTCTGGCTCTCTGCACGTATTCGCAGTTTGAAATTACGAATTTTTTATACCCAACATATGCCAAGTACTGAAAGCGGCGTTTGGTCACATTTGTCCCAATCCCCCCTGCATTTTTCAAAATATCCCAAACATCCCAAATTCGAGGCCTGAGCCATATTTTGGAGCCAAATTCTGGCTCTCTGCATGTATTCGCAGTTTGAAATTACGACTTTTTATACCCAACATATGCGAAGTACTGAAAGCAGCGTTTGGTCACATTTGTCCCAAACCTCCCGGCAGTTTTCAAAATATCCCAAACATCCCAAATTCGAGGCCTGAGCCATATTTTCGAGCCAAATTCTGGCTCTCTGCACGTATTCGCAGTTTGAAATTACGATTTTTTTATACCCAACATATGCCAAGTACTGAAAGCGGCGTTTGGTCACATTTGTCCCAATCCCCCCTGCATTTTTCAAAATATCCCAAACATCCCAAATTCGAGGCCTGAGCCATATTTTGGAGCCAAATTCTGGCTCTCTGCACGTATTCGCAGTTTGAAATTACGACTTTTTATACCCAACATATGCGAAGTACTGAAAGCAGCGTTTGGTCACATTTGTCCCAAACCTCCCGGCAGTTTTCAAAATATCCCAAACATCCCAATTTCGAGGCCTGAGACATATTTTGGAGCCAAATTCAGGCTCTCTGTATGCATTCGCAGTTTGAAATTACGACTTTTTATACCCAACATATGCCAAGTACTAAAAGGGGCGTTTGGTCACATTTGTCCCAATCCCACCTGCAATTTTCAAGATATCCCAAACATCCCAATTTCGAGGCTTGAGCCATATTTTCGAGCCAAATTCTGGCTCTCTGCACGTATTCGCAGTTTGAAATTACGACTTTTTATACTCAACAAATGCCAAGTCCTGAAAGCGGCAGTGAGTGATATTTTGTACAAACTCCCCTGCAGCTTGCGAAATATCCCAAATATCTCAATTTCGAGGCCTGAGCCATATTTTGGAGACAAATTCTGGTTCTATGTACGTATTCGCAGTTTGAAATCGCGACTTTTTTATACCCAACATATACCAAGTACTAAAAGCGGCGTTTAGTCATATATGTCACAAAGTCCCCGGCAGTTTTCAAAATATCCAAAACATCCCAATTTCGAGGCCTGAGCCATATTTTCGAGCCAAATTCTGGCTCTCTGCACGTATTCGCTGTTTTAAATTACGAATTTTTTATACCCAACATATGCCAAGTACTTAAAGGGGCGTTTGGTCACATTTGTCCCAAACCTCCCGGCAGTTTTCAAAATATCCCAAACATCCCAATTTCGAGGCCTGATACATATTTTGGAGCCAAATTCAGGCTCTCTGTACGCATTCGCAGTTTGAAATTACGATTTTTTATACCCAACATATGCCAAGTACTAAAAGGGGCGTTTGGTCACATTTGTCCCAATCCCCCCTGCAATTTTCAAAATATCCCAAACATCCCAATTTCGAGGCCTGAGCCATATTTTGGAGCCAAATTCTGGCTCTCTGCACGTATTCGCTGTTTTAAATTACGACTTTTTTATACCCAACATATGCCAAGTACTAAAAGGGGCGTTTGGTCACATTTGTCCCAATCCCCCATACAATTTTCAAAATATCCAAAACATCCCAATTTCCAGGCCTGAGCCATATTTTGGAGCCGAATTCTGGCTCTCTGCACGTATTCGCAGTTTGAAATTACGACTTTTTATAATCAACATATGCCAAGTCCTGAAAGCGGCAGTGAGTGATATTTTGCACAAACTCCCCTGCAGCTTGCGAAATATCCCAAATATCACAATTTCGAGGCCTGAGCCTTATTTTGGAGACAAATTCTGGTTCTATGTACGTATTCGCAGTTTGAAATTGCGACTTTTTTATACCCAACATATACCAAGTACTGAAAGCGGCGTTTGGTCATATATGTCCCAAAGTCCCCTGCAGTTTTCAAAATATCCCAAACATCCCAATTTCAAGGCCTGAGCCATATTTTGGAGCCAAATTCTGGCTCTATGCACGTATTCGCAGTTTGATATTACGAATTTTTATACCCAACATATGCCAAGTCCTGAAAGCGGCAGTGAGTCACATTTTGCACAAACTCCCTTGCAGTTTTCAAAATATTCCAAACATCCCAATTTCGAGGCCTAAATTCGTTGTTTTAAATTACGACTTTTTTATACCCAACATATACCAAGTACTGTAAGCGGCGTTTGGTCACATTTGGCTCAAACCTTCCTGCAGTTTTCAAAATATCCCAAACATCCCAATTTCGAGGCCTGAGCCATATTTGGGAGCCAAATTCAGGCTCTCTGCACGTATTCGCAGTTTGAAATTACGACTTTATATACCCAACATATGCCAAGTACTGAAAGCGGCGTTTGGTCATATTTGTCCCAAACCTCCCTGCAGTTTTCAAAATATCCCAGACATCTCAATTTCGAGGCCTGAGCCATATTTTGGAGCCAAATTCTGGCTATCTGCACGTATTCGCAGTTTGAAATTGCGACTTATTATACCCAACATATGCCAAGTACTGAAAGCGGCAATGAGTCACATTTTGCACAAACTTCCCTGCAGTTTTCAAAATATCCCTAAAATCCCAATTTCAAGGCCTGAGCCATATTTTGTAGCCAAATTCAGGCTCTCTGCACGTATTCGCAGTTTGAAATTACTACTTTTTATACCCAACATATGCCAAGTACTGAAAGCGGCGTTTGGTCACATTTGTCCCAAACCTCCCTGCAGTTTTCAAAATATCCCAAACATCCCAATTTCGAGGCCTGAGCCCTATTCTGGAGCCAAATTCTGGCTCTCTGCACGTTTTCGCAGTTTGATATTACGACTTTTTATACCCAACATATGCCAAGTCCTAAAAGCGGCAGTGAGTAACTTTGTGCACAAACTCCCCTGCAGTTTTCGAAATATCCCAAATATCCCAATTTCGGGGCCTGAGCTATATTTTGGAGCCAAATTCTGGCTCTCTGCACGTATTCGGTGTTTGAAATTACAACTTTTTTATACCCAACTTATGCCAAGTACTGAAAGCGGCGTTTGGTCACATTTGTCCCAATCCCCCCTGCAATTTTCAAAATATCCCAAACATCTCAATTTCGAGGCCTCAGCCATATTTTGGAGCCAAATTCTGGCACTCTGCACGTATTCGCTGTTTGAAATTTCGACTTTTTATACCTAACATATGCCAAGTACTGAAAGCAGCATTTGGTCATACTTGTCCTAAACTCCCCTGCAGTTTTCAAAATATCCCAAACATCACAATTTCTAGGCCTGAGCCATATTTTGGAGCCATGTTCTTGCTCTATGCACGTATTCGCAGTTTGAAATTACGACTTTTTATTCCCAACATATGCCAAGTCCTGAAAGCGGCAGTGAGTGAAATTTTGCACAAAATCCCCTGCAGTTTTCGAAATATCCCAAATATCCCAATTTCGTGGCCTGAGCCATATTTTGGAGCCAAATTCTGGCTCTCTGCACGTATTCGCTGTTTTAAATTACGACTTTTTTATACCCAACATATGCCAAGTACTAAAAGGGGCGTTTGGTCACATTTGTCCCAATCCCCCCTGCAATTTTCAAAATAACCAAAACATCCCAATTTCCAGCCATGAGCCATATTTTGGAGCCGAATTCTGGCTCCCTGCACGTATTCGCAGTTTGAAATTGTGACTTTTTTATTCCCAACATATGCCAAGTACTGAAAGCGGCGTTTGGTCATATTTGTCCCAAACTCCCCTGCAGCTTTCAAAATATCCCAAACTTCTCAATTTCGAGGCCTGAGTCATATTTTGGAGCCAAATTCTGGCTCTCTGCACGTATTCGCAGTTTGAAATTACAACTTTTTATACCCAACATATGCTAAGACCTGAAAGCGGCAGCGTGTGACATTTTGCACAAACTCCCCTGCAGTTTTCAAAATAACCCAAATATCCCAATTTCGAGGCTAGAGCCATATTTTGGAGCCAAATTCAGGCTCTCTGCACGTATTCGCAGTTTGAAAATACGACTTTTCAAACCCAACATATGCCAAGTACTGAAAGCAGCGTTTGGTCACATTTGTTCCAAACCCCCCTGCAGTTTTCAAAATATCCCAAACATCCCAATTTCAAGGCCTGAGCCATATTTTGGAGCCAAATTCTGGCTCTATGCAAGTATTCGCAGTTTGAAATTACGACTTTTTATGCCCAACATATGCCAAGTCCTGAAAGCGGCAGTGAGTGACATTTTGCACAAACTCTCCTGCAGTTTTTTAAATATCCCAAATATCCCAATTTCGAGGCCTGAGCCATATTTTGAAGCCAAATTCTGGCTCTCTGCACGTATTCGCAGTTTCAAAATACGAATTTTTTATACCCAACATATGCCAAGTACTGAAAGCGGCATTTGGTCACATTTGTCCCAATCCCCAATGCAATTTTCAAAATATCCCAAACATCCCAATTTCGAGGCGTGAGCCATATTTTGGAGCCAAATTCTGGCTCTCTGCACGTATTCGCAGTTTGAAATTACGACTTTTTATACCCAACATATGCGAAGTACTGAAAGCGGCGTTTGGTCACATTTGTCCCAAACCTCCCTGCAGTTTTTTATATATCCCAAACATCCCAATTTCGAGGCCTGAGACATATTTTGGAGCCAAATTCAGGCTCTCTGTACGCATTCGCAGTTTGAAATTACGACTTTTTATACCCATCATATGCCAAGTACTGAAAGCGGCGTTTGGTCATATTTGTCCCAAACCTTACTGCAGTTTTCAAAATATCCTAAACATCCCAATCTCGAGGCCTGAGATATATTTTGGAGCCAAATTCAGGCTCTCTGTACGTATTCGCAGTTTGAAATTACGACTTTTTATACCCAACATATGCCAAGTACTGAAAGCGGCGTTTGGTCATATTTGTCCCAAACTACCCTGCAGTTTTCAAAATATCACAAACATCACAATATCTAGGCCTGAGCCATATTTTGGAGCCATGTTCTTGCTCTATGCACGTATTCGCAGTGTGAAATTACGACTTTTTATACCCAACATATTCCAAGTCCTAAAAGCGGCAGTGAGTGACATTTTGCACAAAATCCCCTGCAGTTTTCGAAATATCCCAAATATCCCAATTTCGGGCCTGAGCCATATTTTGGAGCCAATTTCTGGCTTTCTGCACGTATTCGCTGTTTGAAATTACACTTTTTTATACCCAACATATGCCTAGTACTAAAAGGGGCGTTTGCTCACATTTGTCCCAATCACCTCTGCAATTACAAAAATATCCAAAACATCCCAATTACGAGCCATGAGCCTTATTTTGGAGCCGAATTCTGGCTCTCTGCACGTATTCCCAGTTTGAAATTGTGACTTTTTTATACCCAACATATGCCAAGTACTGAAAGCGGCAATTGGTCACATTTGTCCCAAACCCCCCTGCAGTTTTCAAAATATCCCAAACATCCCAAATTCGAGGCCTGAGCCATATTTTGGAGCCAAATTCAGGCTCTCTGCACGTATTCGCAGTTTGAAATACGACTTTTCAAACCCAACATAGGCCAAGTACTGAAAGCGGCAATTGGTCACATTTGTCCCAAACCCCCCTGCAGTTTTCAAAATATTCTAAATATCCCAATTTCGAGGCCTGAGCCATATTTTGGAGCCAAATTCAGGCTCTCTGCACGTATTCGCAGTTTGAAATACGACTTTTCAAACCCAACATATGCCAAGTACTGAAAGCTGCGTTTGGTCACATTTGTCCCAATCCCCCCTGCATTTTTCAAAATATCCCAAACATCCCAAATTCGAGGCCTGAGCCATATTTTGGAGCCAAATTCTGGCTCTCTGCACGTATTCGCAGTTTGAAATTACGAATTTTTTATACCCAACATATGCCAAGTACTGAAAGCGGCGTTTGGTCACATTTGTCCCAATCCCCCCTGCATTTTTCAAAATATCCCAAACATCCCAAATTCGAGGCCTGAGCCATATTTTGGAGCCAAATTCTGGCTCTCTGTATGTATTCGCAGTTTGAAATTACGACTTTTTATACCCAACATATGCGAAGTACTGAAAGCAGCGTTTGGTCACATTTGTCCCAAACCTCCCGGCAGTTTTCAAAATATCCCAAACATCCCAAATTCGAAGCCTGAGCCATATTTTGGAGCCAAATTCTGGCTCTCTGCACGTATTCGCAGTTTGAAATTACGAATTTTTTATACCCAACATATGCCAAGTACTGAAAGCGGCGTTTGGTCACATTTGTCCCAATCCCCCCTGCATTTTTCAAAATATCCCAAACATCCCAATTTCAAGGCCTGAGCCATATTTTGGAGCCAAATTCTGGCTCTATGCAAGTATTCGCAGTTTGAAATTACGACTTTTTATGCCCAACATATGCCAAGTCCTGAAAGCGGCAGTGAGTGATATTTTGTACAAACTCCCCTGCAGCTTGCGAAATATCCCAAATATCTCAATTTCGAGGCCTGAGCCATATTTTGGAGACAAATTCTGGTTCTATGTACGTATTCGCAGTTTGAAATCGCGACTTTTTTATACCCAACATATACCAAGTACTAAAAGCGGCGTTTAGTCATATATGTCACAAAGTCCCCGGCAGTTTTCAAAATATCCAAAACATCCCAATTTCGAGGCCTGAGCCATATTTTCGAGCCAAATTCTGGCTCTCTGCACGTATTCGCTGTTTTAAATTACGAATTTTTTATACCCAACATATGCCAAGTACTTAAAGGGGCGTTTGGTCACATTTGTCCCAAACCTCCCGGCAGTTTTCAAAATATCCCAAACATCCCAATTTCGAGGCCTGATACATATTTTGGAGCCAAATTCAGGCTCTCTGTACGCATTCGCAGTTTGAAATTACGATTTTTTATACCCAACATATGCCAAGTACTAAAAGGGGCGTTTGGTCACATTTGTCCCAATCCCCCCTGCAATTTTCAAAATATCCCAAACATCCCAATTTCGAGGCCTGAGCCATATTTTGGAGCCAAATTCTGGCTCTCTGCACGTATTCGCTGTTTTAAATTACGACTTTTTTATACCCAACATATGCCAAGTACTAAAAGGGGCGTTTGGTCACATTTGTCCCAATCCCCCATACAATTTTCAAAATATCCAAAACATCCCAATTTCCAGGCCTGAGCCATATTTTGGAGCCGAATTCTGGCTCTCTGCACGTATTCGCAGTTTGAAATTACGACTTTTTATAATCAACATATGCCAAGTCCTGAAAGCGGCAGTGAGTGATATTTTGCACAAACTCCCCTGCAGCTTGCGAAATATCCCAAATATCACAATTTCGAGGCCTGAGCCTTATTTTGGAGACAAATTCTGGTTCTATGTACGTATTCGCAGTTTGAAATTGCGACTTTTTTATACCCAACATATACCAAGTACTGAAAGCGGCGTTTGGTCATATATGTCCCAAAGTCCCCTGCAGTTTTCAAAATATCCCAAACATCCCAATTTCAAGGCCTGAGCCATATTTTGGAGCCAAATTCTGGCTCTATGCACGTATTCGCAGTTTGATATTACGAATTTTTATACCCAACATATGCCAAGTCCTGAAAGCGGCAGTGAGTCACATTTTGCACAAACTCCCTTGCAGTTTTCAAAATATTCCAAACATCCCAATTTCGAGGCCTAAATTCGTTGTTTTAAATTACGACTTTTTTATACCCAACATATACCAAGTACTGTAAGCGGCGTTTGGTCACATTTGGCTCAAACCTTCCTGCAGTTTTCAAAATATCCCAAACATCCCAATTTCGAGGCCTGAGCCATATTTGGGAGCCAAATTCAGGCTCTCTGCACGTATTCGCAGTTTGAAATTACGACTTTATATACCCAACATATGCCAAGTACTGAAAGCGGCGTTTGGTCATATTTGTCCCAAACCTCCCTGCAGTTTTCAAAATATCCCAGACATCTCAATTTCGAGGCCTGAGCCATATTTTGGAGCCAAATTCTGGCTATCTGCACGTATTCGCAGTTTGAAATTGCGACTTATTATACCCAACATATGCCAAGTACTGAAAGCGGCAATGAGTCACATTTTGCACAAACTTCCCTGCAGTTTTCAAAATATCCCTAAAATCCCAATTTCAAGGCCTGAGCCATATTTTGTAGCCAAATTCAGGCTCTCTGCACGTATTCGCAGTTTGAAATTACTACTTTTTATACCCAACATATGCCAAGTACTGAAAGCGGCGTTTGGTCACATTTGTCCCAAACCTCCCTGCAGTTTTCAAAATATCCCAAACATCCCAATTTCGAGGCCTGAGCCCTATTCTGGAGCCAAATTCTGGCTCTCTGCACGTTTTCGCAGTTTGATATTACGACTTTTTATACCCAACATATGCCAAGTCCTAAAAGCGGCAGTGAGTAACTTTGTGCACAAACTCCCCTGCAGTTTTCGAAATATCCCAAATATCCCAATTTCGGGGCCTGAGCTATATTTTGGAGCCAAATTCTGGCTCTCTGCACGTATTCGGTGTTTGAAATTACAACTTTTTTATACCCAACTTATGCCAAGTACTGAAAGCGGCGTTTGGTCACATTTGTCCCAATCCCCCCTGCAATTTTCAAAATATCCCAAACATCTCAATTTCGAGGCCTCAGCCATATTTTGGAGCCAAATTCTGGCACTCTGCACGTATTCGCTGTTTGAAATTTCGACTTTTTATACCTAACATATGCCAAGTACTGAAAGCAGCATTTGGTCATACTTGTCCTAAACTCCCCTGCAGTTTTCAAAATATCCCAAACATCACAATTTCTAGGCCTGAGCCATATTTTGGAGCCATGTTCTTGCTCTATGCACGTATTCGCAGTTTGAAATTACGACTTTTTATTCCCAACATATGCCAAGTCCTGAAAGCGGCAGTGAGTGAAATTTTGCACAAAATCCCCTGCAGTTTTCGAAATATCCCAAATATCCCAATTTCGTGGCCTGAGCCATATTTTGGAGCCAAATTCTGGCTCTCTGCACGTATTCGCTGTTTTAAATTACGACTTTTTTATACCCAACATATGCCAAGTACTAAAAGGGGCGTTTGGTCACATTTGTCCCAATCCCCCCTGCAATTTTCAAAATAACCAAAACATCCCAATTTCCAGCCATGAGCCATATTTTGGAGCCGAATTCTGGCTCCCTGCACGTATTCGCAGTTTGAAATTGTGACTTTTTTATTCCCAACATATGCCAAGTACTGAAAGCGGCGTTTGGTCATATTTGTCCCAAACTCCCCTGCAGCTTTCAAAATATCCCAAACTTCTCAATTTCGAGGCCTGAGTCATATTTTGGAGCCAAATTCTGGCTCTCTGCACGTATTCGCAGTTTGAAATTACAACTTTTTATACCCAACATATGCTAAGACCTGAAAGCGGCAGCGTGTGACATTTTGCACAAACTCCCCTGCAGTTTTCAAAATAACCCAAATATCCCAATTTCGAGGCTAGAGCCATATTTTGGAGCCAAATTCAGGCTCTCTGCACGTATTCGCAGTTTGAAAATACGACTTTTCAAACCCAACATATGCCAAGTACTGAAAGCAGCGTTTGGTCACATTTGTTCCAAACCCCCCTGCAGTTTTCAAAATATCCCAAACATCCCAATTTCAAGGCCTGAGCCATATTTTGGAGCCAAATTCTGGCTCTATGCAAGTATTCGCAGTTTGAAATTACGACTTTTTATGCCCAACATATGCCAAGTCCTGAAAGCGGCAGTGAGTGACATTTTGCACAAACTCTCCTGCAGTTTTTTAAATATCCCAAATATCCCAATTTCGAGGCCTGAGCCATATTTTGAAGCCAAATTCTGGCTCTCTGCACGTATTCGCAGTTTCAAAATACGAATTTTTTATACCCAACATATGCCAAGTACTGAAAGCGGCATTTGGTCACATTTGTCCCAATCCCCAATGCAATTTTCAAAATATCCCAAACATCCCAATTTCGAGGCGTGAGCCATATTTTGGAGCCAAATTCTGGCTCTCTGCACGTATTCGCAGTTTGAAATTACGACTTTTTATACCCAACATATGCGAAGTACTGAAAGCGGCGTTTGGTCACATTTGTCCCAAACCTCCCTGCAGTTTTTTATATATCCCAAACATCCCAATTTCGAGGCCTGAGACATATTTTGGAGCCAAATTCAGGCTCTCTGTACGCATTCGCAGTTTGAAATTACGACTTTTTATACCCATCATATGCCAAGTACTGAAAGCGGCGTTTGGTCATATTTGTCCCAAACCTTACTGCAGTTTTCAAAATATCCTAAACATCCCAATCTCGAGGCCTGAGATATATTTTGGAGCCAAATTCAGGCTCTCTGTACGTATTCGCAGTTTGAAATTACGACTTTTTATACCCAACATATGCCAAGTACTGAAAGCGGCGTTTGGTCATATTTGTCCCAAACTACCCTGCAGTTTTCAAAATATCACAAACATCACAATATCTAGGCCTGAGCCATATTTTGGAGCCATGTTCTTGCTCTATGCACGTATTCGCAGTGTGAAATTACGACTTTTTATACCCAACATATTCCAAGTCCTAAAAGCGGCAGTGAGTGACATTTTGCACAAAATCCCCTGCAGTTTTCGAAATATCCCAAATATCCCAATTTCGGGCCTGAGCCATATTTTGGAGCCAAATTCTGGCTTTCTGCACGTATTCGCTGTTTGAAATTACACTTTTTTATACCCAACATATGCCTAGTACTAAAAGGGGCGTTTGCTCACATTTGTCCCAATCACCTCTGCAATTACAAAAATATCCAAAACATCCCAATTACGAGCCATGAGCCTTATTTTGGAGCCGAATTCTGGCTCTCTGCACGTATTCCCAGTTTGAAATTGTGACTTTTTTATACCCAACATATGCCAAGTACTGAAAGCGGCAATTGGTCACATTTGTCCCAAACCCCCCTGCAGTTTTCAAAATATCCCAAACATCCCAAATTCGAGGCCTGAGCCATATTTTGGAGCCAAATTCAGGCTCTCTGCACGTATTCGCAGTTTGAAATACGACTTTTCAAACCCAACATAGGCCAAGTACTGAAAGCGGCAATTGGTCACATTTGTCCCAAACCCCCCTGCAGTTTTCAAAATATTCTAAATATCCCAATTTCGAGGCCTGAGCCATATTTTGGAGCCAAATTCAGGCTCTCTGCACGTATTCGCAGTTTGAAATACGACTTTTCAAACCCAACATATGCCAAGTACTGAAAGCTGCGTTTGGTCACATTTGTCCCAATCCCCCCTGCATTTTTCAAAATATCCCAAACATCCCAAATTCGAGGCCTGAGCCATATTTTGGAGCCAAATTCTGGCTCTCTGCACGTATTCGCAGTTTGAAATTACGAATTTTTTATACCCAACATATGCCAAGTACTGAAAGCGGCGTTTGGTCACATTTGTCCCAATCCCCCCTGCATTTTTCAAAATATCCCAAACATCCCAAATTCGAGGCCTGAGCCATATTTTGGAGCCAAATTCTGGCTCTCTGTATGTATTCGCAGTTTGAAATTACGACTTTTTATACCCAACATATGCGAAGTACTGAAAGCAGCGTTTGGTCACATTTGTCCCAAACCTCCCGGCAGTTTTCAAAATATCCCAAACATCCCAAATTCGAAGCCTGAGCCATATTTTGGAGCCAAATTCTGGCTCTCTGCACGTATTCGCAGTTTGAAATTACGAATTTTTTATACCCAACATATGCCAAGTACTGAAAGCGGCGTTTGGTCACATTTGTCCCAATCCCCCCTGCATTTTTCAAAATATCCCAAACATCCCAATTTCAAGGCCTGAGCCATATTTTGGAGCCAAATTCTGGCTCTATGCAAGTATTCGCAGTTTGAAATTACGACTTTTTATGCCCAACATATGCCAAGTCCTGAAAGCGGCAGTGAGTGACATTTTGCACAAACTCTCCTGCAGTTTTTTAAATATCCCAAATATCCCAATTTCGAGGCCTGAGCCATATTTTGAAGCCAAATTCTGGCTCTCTGCACGTATTCGCAGTTTCAAAATACGAATTTTTTATACCCAACATATGCCAAGTACTGAAAGCGGCATTTGGTCACATTTGTCCCAATCCTTAATGCAATTTTCAAAATATCCCAAACATCCCAATTTCGAGGCGTGAGCCATATTTTGGAGCCAAATTCTGGCTCTCTGCACGTATTCGCAGTTTGAAATTACGACTTTTTATACCCAACATATGCGAAGTACTGAAAGCGGCGTTTGGTCACATTTGTCCCAAACCTCCCTGCAGTTTTTTATATATCCCAAACATCCCAATTTCGAGGCCTGAGACATATTTTGGAGCCAAATTCAGGCTCTCTGTACGCATTCGCAGTTTGAAATTACGACTTTTTATACCCAACATATGCCAAGTACTGAAAGCGGCGTTTGGTCATATTTGTCCCAAACTACCCTGCAGTTTTCAAAATATCCCAAACATCACAATATCTAGGCCTGAGCCATATTTTGGAGCCATGTTCTTGCTCTATGCACGTATTCGCAGTGTGAAATTACGACTTTTTATACCCAACATATTCCAAGTCCTGAAAGCGGCAGTGAGTCACATTTTGCACAAACTCCCTTGCAGTTTTCAAAATATCCCAAACATCCCAATTTCGAGGCCTGAGACATATTTTGGAGCCAAATTCAGGCTCTCTGTATGCATTCGCAGTTTGAAATTACGACTTTTTATACCCAACATATGCCAAGTACTAAAAGGGGCGTTTGGTCACATTTGTCCCAATCCCCCCTGCAATTTTCAAGATATCCCAAACATCCCAATTTCGAGGCCTGAGCCATATTTTCGAGCCAAATTCTGGCTCTCTGCACGTATTCGCAGTTTGAAATTACGACTTTTTATACTCAACATATGGCAAGTCCTGAAAGCGGCAGTGAGTGATATTTTGTACAAACTCCCCTGCAGCTTGCGAAATATCCCAAATATCTCAATTTCGAGGCCTGAGCCATATTTTGGAGACAAATTCTGGTTCTATGTACGTATTCGCAGTTTGAAATTGCGACTTTTTTATACCCAACATATACCAAGTACTGAAAGCGGCGTTTAGTCATATATGTCACAAAGTCCCCTGCAGTTTTCAAAATATCCAAAACATCCCAATTTCGAGGCCTGAGCCATATTTTCGAGCCAAATTCTGGCTCTCTGCACGTATTTGCTGTTTTAAATTACGACTTTTTTATACCCAACATATGCCAAGTACTAAAAGGGGCGTTTGGTCACATTTGTCCCAATCCCCCCTGCAATTTTCAAAATATCCAAAACATCCCAATTTCCAGGCCTGAGCCATATTTTGGAGCCGAATTCTGGCTCTATGCACGTATTCGCAGTTTGATATTACGAATTTTTATACCCAACATATGCCAAGTCCTGAAAGCGGCAGTGAGTCACATTTTGCACAAACTCCCTTGCAGTTTTCAAAATATTCCAAACATCCCAATTTCGAGGCCTAAGCCATATTTTGGAGCCAAATTCTGGCTCAATGCACGTATTCGCAGTTTGAAATTAAGACTTTTTATACCCAACATATGCCAAGTCCTGAAAGCGCCAGAGAGTGACATTTTGCACAAACTCCCCTGCAGTTTTCGAAATATCCCAAATATCCCAATTTCGAGGACTGAGCAATATTTTCGAGCCAAATCCTGGCTCTCTGCACGTATTCGTTGTTTGAAATTACGACTTTTTTATACCCAACATATGCCAAGTACTGAAAGCGGCATTTGGTCACATTTGGCTCAAACCTAACTGCAGTTTTCAAAATATCCCAAACATCCCAATTTCGAGGCCTGAGCCATTATTGGGAGCCAAATTCAGGCTCTCTGCACGTATTCGCAGTTTGAAATTACGACTTTATATACCCAACATATGCCAAGTACTGAAAGCGGCAATTGGTCACATTTGTCCCAAACCCCCCTGCAGTTTTCAAAATATCCCAAACATCCCAAATTCGAGGCCTGAGCCATATTTTGGAGCCAAATTCAGCCTCTCTGCACGTATTCGCAGTTTGAAATACGACTTTTCAAACCCAACATAGGCCAAGTACTGAAAGCGGCAATTGGTCACATTTGTCCCAAACCCCCCTGCAGTTTTCAAAATATTCTAAATATCCCAATTTCGAGGCCTGAGCCATATTTTGGAGCCAAATTCAGGCTCTCTGCACGTATTCGCAGTTTGAAATACGACTTTTCAAACCCAACATATGCCAAGTACTGAAAGCGGCAATTGGTCACATTTGTCCCAAACCCCCCTGCCGTTTTCAAAATATCCCAAACATCCCAAATTCGAGGCCTGAGCCATATTTTGGAGCCAAATTCTGGCTCTATTCAAGTATTCGCAGTTTGAAATTACGACTTTTTATACCCAACATATGCCAAGTCCTGAAAGCTGCGTTTGGTCACATTTGTCCCAATCCCCCCTGCATTTTTCAAAATATCCCAAACATCCCAAATTCGAGGCCTGAGCCATATTTTGGAGCCAAATTCTGGCACTCTGCACGTATTCGCAGTTTGAAATTACGAATTTTTTATACCCAACATATGCCAAGTACTGAAAGCGGCGTTTGGTCACATTTGTCCCAATCCCCCCTGCATTTTTCAAAATATCCCAAACATCCCAAATTCGAGGCCTGAGCCATATTTTGGAGCCAAATTCTGGCTCTCTGCATGTATTCGCAGTTTGAAATTACGACTTTTTATACCCAACATATGCGAAGTACTGAAAGCAGCGTTTGGTCACATTTGTCCCAAACCTCCCGGCAGTTTTCAAAATATCCCAAACATCCCAAATTCGAAGCCTGAGCCATATTTTGGAGCCAAATTCTGGCTCTCTGCACGTATTCGCAGTTTGAAATTACGAATTTTTTATACCCAACATATGCCAAGTACTGAAAGCGGCGTTTGGTCACATTTGTCCCAATCCCCCCTGCATTTTTCAAAATATCCCAAACATCCCAAATTCGAGGCCTGAGCCATATTTTGGAGCCAAATTCTGGCTCTCTGCACGTATTCGCAGTTTGAAATTACGACTTTTTATACCCAACATATGCGAAGTACTGAAAGCAGCGTTTGGTCACATTTGTCCCAAACCTCCCGGCAGTTTTCAAAATATCCCAAACATCCCAATTTCGAGGCCTGAGACATATTTTGGAGCCAAATTCAGGCTCTCTGTATGCATTCGCAGTTTGAAATTACGACTTTTTATACCCAACATATGCCAAGTACTAAAAGGGGCGTTTGGTCACATTTGTCCCAATCCCCCCTGCAATTTTCAAGATATCCCAAACATCCCAATTTCGAGGCCTGAGCCATATTTTCGAGCCAAATTCTGGCTCTATGCACGTATTCGCAGTTTGAAATTACGACTTTTTATACTCAACATATGGCAAGTCCTGAAAGCGGCAGTGAGTGATATTTTGTACAAACTCCCCTGCAGCTTGCGAAATATCCCAAATATCTCAATTTCGAGGCCTGAGCCATATTTTGGAGACAAATTCTGGTTCTATGTACGTATTCGCAGTTTGAAATTGCGACTTTTTTATACCCAACATATACCAAGTACTGAAAGCGGCGTTTAGTCATATATGTCACAAAGTCCCCTGCAGTTTTCAAAATATCCAAAACATCCCAATTTCGAGGCCTGAGCCATATTTTCGAGCCAAATTCTGGCTCTCTGCACGTATTTGCTGTTTTAAATTACGACTTTTTTATACCCAACATATGCCAAGTACTAAAAGGGGCGTTTGGTCACATTTGTCCCAATCCCCCCTGCAATTTTCAAAATATCCAAAACATCCCAATTTCCAGGCCTGAGCCATATTTTGGAGCCGAATTCTGGCTCTATGCACGTATTCGCAGTTTGATATTACGAATTTTTATACCCAACATATGCCAAGTCCTGAAAGCGGCAGTGAGTCACATTTTGCACAAACTCCCTTGCAGTTTTCAAAATATTCCAAACATCCCAATTTCGAGGCCTAAGCCATATTTTGGAGCCAAATTCTGGCTCAATGCACGTATTCGCAGTTTGAAATTAAGACTTTTTATACCCAACATATGCCAAGTCCTGAAAGCGCCAGAGAGTGACATTTTGCACAAACTCCCCTGCAGTTTTCGAAATATCCCAAATATCCCAATTTCGAGGACTGACCAATATTTTCGAGCCAAATCCTGGCTCTCTGCACGTATTCGTTGTTTGAAATTACGACTTTTTTATACCCAACATATGCCAAGTACTGAAAGCGGCATTTGGTCACATTTGGCTCAAACCTTCCTGCAGTTTTCAAAATATCCCAAACATCCCAATTTCGAGGCCTGAGCCATTATTGGGAGCCAAATTCAGGCTCTCTGCACGTATTCGCAGTTTGAAATTACGACTTTATATACCCAACATATGCCAAGTACTGAAAGCGGCAATTGGTCACATTTGTCCCAAACCCCCCTGCCGTTTTCAAAATATCCCAAACATCCCAAATTCGAGGCCTGAGCCATATTTTGGAGCCAAATTCTGGCTCTATTCAAGTATTCGCAGTTTGAAATTACGACTTTTTATACCCAACATATGCCGAGTCCTGAAAGCTGCGTTTGGTCACATTTGTCCCAATCCCCCCTGCATTTTTCAAAATATCCCAAACATCCCAAATTCGAGGCCTGAGCCATATTTTGGAGCCAAATTCTGGCTCTCTGCACGTATTCGCAGTTTGAAATTACGAATTTTTTATACCCAACATATGCTAAGTACTGAAAGCGGCGTTTGGTCACATTTGTCCCAATCCCCCCTGCATTTTTCAAAATATCCCAAACATCCCAAATTCGAGGCCTGAGCCATATTTTGGAGCCAAATTCTGGCTCTCTGCATGTATTCGCAGTTTGAAATTACGACTTTTTATACCCAACATATGCGAAGTACTGAAAGCAGCGTTTGGTCACATTTGTCCCAAACCTCCCGGCAGTTTTCAAAATATCCCAAACATCCCAAATTCGAGGCCTGAGCCATATTTTGGAGCCAAATTCTGGCTCTCTGCACGTATTCGCAGTTTGAAATTACGAATTTTTTATACCCAACATATGCCAAGTACTGAAAGCGGCGTTTGGTCACATTTGTCCCAATCCCCCCTGCATTTTTCAAAATATCCCAAACATCCCAAATTCGAGGCCTGAGCCATATTTTGGAGCCAAATTCTGGCTCTCTGCACGTATTCGCAGTTTGAAATTACGACTTTTTATACCCAACATATGCGAAGTACTGAAAGCAGCGTTTGGTCACATTTGTCCCAAACCTCCCGGCAGTTTTCAAAATATCCCAAACATCCCAATTTCGAGGCCTGAGACATATTTTGGAGCCAAATTCAGGCTCTCTGTATGCATTCGCAGTTTGAAATTACGACTTTTTATACCCTACATATGCCTAGTACTAAAAGGGGCGTTTGGTCACATTTGTCCCAATCCCCCCTGCAATTTTCAAGATATCCCAAACATCCCAATTTCGAGGCCTGAGCCATATTTTCGAGCCAAATTCTGGCTCTCTGCACGTATTCGCAGTTTGAAATTACGACTTTTTATACTCAACATATGCCAAGTCCTGAAAGCGGCAGTGAGTGATATTTTGTACAAACTCCCCTGCAGCTTGCGAAATATCCCAAATATCTCAATTTCGAGGCCTGAGCCATATTTTGGAGACAAATTCTGGTTCTATGTACGTATTCGCAGTTTGAAATTGCGACTTTTTTATACCCAACATATACCAAGTACTGAAAGCGGCGTTTAGTCATATATGTCACAAAGTCCCCGGCAGTTTTCAAAATATCCAAAACATCCCAATTTCGAGGCCTGAGCCATATTTTCGAGCCAAATTCTGGCTCTCTGCACGTATTCGCTGTTTTAAATTACGACTTTTTTATACCCAACATATGCCAAGTACTTAAAGGGGCGTTTGGTCACATTTGTCCCAATCCCCCCTGCAATTTTCAAAATATCCAAAACATCCCAATTTCCAGGCCTGAGCCATATTTTGGAGCCGAATTCTGGCTCTATGCACGTATTCGCAGTTTGATATTACGAATTTTTATACCCAACATATGCCAAGTCCTGAAAGCGGCAGTGAGTCACATTTTGCACAAACTCCCTTGCAGTTTTCAAAATATTCCAAACATCCCAATTTCGAGGCCTAAGCCATATTTTGGAGCCAAATTCTGGCTCAATGCACGTATTCGCAGTTTGAAATTACGACTTTTTATACCCAACATATGCCAAGTCCTGAAAGCGCCAGAGAGTGACATTTTGCACAAACTCCCCTGCAGTTTTCGAAATATCCCAAATATCCCAATTTCGAGGACTGAGCAATATTTTCGAGCCAAATCCTGGCTCTCTGCACGTATTCGTTGTTTGAAATTACGACTTTTTTATACCCAACATATGCCAAGTACTGAAAGCGGCATTTGGTCACATTTGGCTCAAACCTTCCTGCAGTTTTCAAAATATCCCAAACATCCCAATTTCGAGGCCTGAGCCATATTTGGGAGCCAAATTCAGGCTCTCTGCACGTATTCGCAGTTTGAAATTACGACTTTATATACCCAACATATGCCAAGTACTGAAAGCGGCGTTTGGTCATATTTGTCTCAAACTCCCCTGCAGTTTTCAAAATATCCCAGATATCTCAATTTCGAGGCCTGAGCCATATTTTGGAGCCAAATTCTGGCTATCTGCACGTATTCGCAGTTTGAAATTGCGACTTATTATACCCAACATATGCCAAGTACTGAAAGCATCAATGAGTCACATTTTGCACAAACTTCCCTGCAGTTTTCAAAATATCCCGAAAATCCCAATTTCAAGGCATTAGCCATATTTTGTAGCCAAATTCAGGCTCTCTGCACGTATTCGCAGTTTGAAATTACGACTTTTTATACCCAACATATGCCAAGTACTGAAAGCGTCGTTTGGTCATATTTGTCCCAAACCTCCCTGCAGTTTTCAAAATATCCCAAACATCCCAATTTCGAGGCCTGAGCCCTATTCTAGAGCCAAATTCTGGCTCTCTGCACGTTTTCGCAGTTTGATATTACGACTTTTTATACCCAACATATGCCAAGTCCTGAAAGCGGCAGTGAGTCACATTTTGCACAAACTCCCTTGCAGTTTTCAAAATATCCCAAACATCCCAATTTCGAGGCCTGAGACATATTTTGGAGCCAAATTCAGGCTCTCTGTATGCATTCGCAGTTTGAAATTACGACTTTTTATACCCTACATATGCCTAGTACTAAAAGGGGCGTTTGGTCACATTTGTCCCAATCCCCCCTGCAATTTTCAAGATATCCCAAACATCCCAATTTCGAGGCCTGAGCCATATTTTCGAGCCAAATTCTGGCTCTCTGCACGTATTCGCAGTTTGAAATTACGACTTTTTATACTCAACATATGCCAAGTCCTGAAAGCGGCAGTGAGTGATATTTTGTACAAACTCCCCTGCAGCTTGCGAAATATCCCAAATATCTCAATTTCGAGGCCTGAGCCATATTTTGGAGACAAATTCTGGTTCTATGTACGTATTCGCAGTTTGAAATTGCGACTTTTTTATACCCAACATATACCAAGTACTGAAAGCGGCGTTTAGTCATATATGTCACAAAGTCCCCGGCAGTTTTCAAAATATCCAAAACATCCCAATTTCGAGGCCTGAGCCATATTTTCGAGCCAAATTCTGGCTCTCTGCACGTATTCGCTGTTTTAAATTACGACTTTTTTATACCCAACATATGCCAAGTACTTAAAGGGGCGTTTGGTCACATTTGTCCCAATCCCCCCTGCAATTTTCAAAATATCCAAAACATCCCAATTTCCAGGCCTGAGCCATATTTTGGAGCCGAATTCTGGCTCTATGCACGTATTCGCAGTTTGATATTACGAATTTTTATACCCAACATATGAAAAGTCCTGAAAGCGGCAGTGAGTCACATTTTGCACAAACTCCCTTGCAGTTTTCAAAATATTCCAAACATCCCAATTTCGAGGCCTAAGCCATATTTTGGAGCCAAATTCTGGCTCAATGCACGTATTCGCAGTTTGAAATTACGACTTTTTATACCCAACATATGCCAAGTCCTGAAAGCGCCAGAGAGTGACATTTTGCACAAACTCCCCTGCAGTTTTCGAAATATCCCAAATATCCCAATTTCGAGGACTGAGCAATATTTTCGAGCCAAATCCTGGCTCTCTGCACGTATTCGTTGTTTGAAATTACGACTTTTTTATACCCAACATATGCCAAGTACTGAAAGCGGCATTTGGTCACATTTGGCTCAAACCTTCCTGCAGTTTTCAAAATATCCCAAACATCCCAATTTCGAGGCCTGAGCCATATTTGGGAGCCAAATTCAGGCTCTCTGCACGTA